>NW_026996858.1:0-529 GCF_035044405.1 Drosophila montana
TCTTCACTTTGGTTTTTGCCTAAGTCTGTATTATTTTCCTTTTCCTATTATTATTTACTTATTTATTTTTTTTTTAATTTTGTGTAACTCCACAAAATATTTGGGCACGCTTGCGGGGCTTTAATCCGCCAACATGCCACGCCCCTAAACGCCTCTAGGACCGTGCTCGGGCGCCACTTGTAAAGTAGCTACTGGCCAGGGTAACACTCTCAGTCTTACCGGGACCAGCAAGTTACAAGACATTTGTTAATTTGTTGGGACGGTGGGTTTATGGGGGAAGGCAAGTGCTTCAAACAATTGGTCCCTACTACTGCTTCTTCAGGATAGGGCATGAAGTACGCAAACACAGTGAGCCGGGCTCGATCATGCAAACGACGGGCCGAGGCCTCGAACCACATACACTACCAGACAGCAAACTCAAAATACCTGCTAATTAGTTTATATGGACGCGGACTAAAACTACCCTGTAAGCAACGTTTTTTTTTCTGGAAACACATTTTTGGGACACGCTTGCGGGGCTTTAATCCGC
>NW_026996859.1:0-627 GCF_035044405.1 Drosophila montana
CATGCATGAGAGGCAACCCGCCGCTTATGCCTACGAGGGAATACTAAGCAACTAAGACATGTATGAGAGGCAAACCGCCGCTTATGCCTACGAGGGAATACAAAGCTACTAAGACGAGTTGCATGAGAGGCAAACCGCCCCTTATGCCTACGTGGGAAGAAGAAGAAGACCCTATAACAACAGTTCCGGCAGCTCCCAACATATTAAACTAAATAGTAATAAATAAAATTTAAAAATTGTAATGCCCGACGACAATTGAGTCGACCGGCAAGACGTTTGGCGCTACAGCCATTCGAAACAATAGGTAGGAAAAATACAGATTGTAAACAAAAAAATAAACAATTAAGATGCGTTTTAAGCAGAAAACAAACAAGCAAAACAAAACCCGACTTGTAAACAATAAAAGCATCAAATTTAATAATTATATGCAATAAAACCTCAAAATGAACGATACAAACAACAAATTGTCTTGTAAAAGTAAACGAAAACAAATTTAACATTACGCATTTGTAATTTTTTTAAGATAATTCCTTTTTAATTTTATGTATGATCCCATACTATATATGAATATTAATATATAAAAAAAAAAAAAGCTTGACACAAAAAAAATTAATTATAAATCATACG
>NW_026996860.1:0-2641 GCF_035044405.1 Drosophila montana
TCATTATTTTAATTTGTTTTATTTTAATTAATTTTATTTTAATTTATTTTATTTTAATTCGTTTTATTTTAGTTTGTTTTTTTTTTTAATTAATTTTATTTCAATTATTTTAATTTTAATAAATTTTATTTTAATTACTTTAATTTTTTAATTTGTTTTATTTTAATTCGTTTAATTTAATTTTATTTTATCGAGCCAGAACACCACCATTGGCCACACAAAAAAAAAATAGTCGCACTTCTAGTTGGCCACCCTAAAAAGTGACGCATCGTATCGGCCTCAGCCCACGGTACCCTTTTGCTACACGCGTCCACTCTTTTATCGTGGTTCTATGTTACTGCACTTTGGTCACTTTCACTCGGTTGTTAACTAGTTATTATTAGTTTTCATTAATTGTTCTTATATTTTGCACCGGTGATCACATGAAAAAAAATATAAGAAAAACGTTCACTTTGTCTCAAATGTTCACTATTGTTCACTTCTTTTCTCGTCGCGCTTACTGATCGCGCAAATTTCGACGCGTACCGAGCGATTTGCCCCACGGTGGGCCTTCGCAGCTGTCCAGTTGACGCGCGTTCTGCCGACTCTCGGCTTATGCGTGTGAGCGTGTACTTGTATGCGTGCACACACGCTAGCACGCTCGCCGCAAACTCGCTCGCTCAGCGAGAAGTTTTATGGCTGTCCGTTAGTTTTCGAGTCTCTTCTTTGTCTTTTCTCGTTGTCCCCACTTGTCTGCCTGCAAGTGTGCATTTGATGCTGACACCACTGTGGGACTTTCTATGCTCCTTTTTCCTATGCCGCAGGCAGCTAACTTCTCAGTTACTTTTGCCGTCTTGGTCTTAACTCACTCTGGAGGCACTTTCATGGGCTTTTAGGCCACGTTAGTGCCACGCCCCTTCACGCCTAGGGTCCTTCTCGGGCGCCACTTGTAAAGTAGCTACTTGGCCGGGGTGATGACTCAGTCTTACCCAGGTCCACTCTACAAGAAATTTTGTAGTTTGCTGAGACGCGAAGCTGAAAAGGGGGGTATGGAGCCGTAGGAATAACTCCGCCACAGAGTGGTTACTTATTCTGTTAAGGAAAAAGGGAAGCCGCTGGGATCGCTCTGCTGCGGTTAGGTAAGAGTCGGTCTGCATAATGGGTGCTGCTGGGATCGCTCCGCCGCAAAAGAAAGCCTAAAAATGCACAATTTCTACACAGACAACACGCAAACACCGTTTTACTCTGTGTACACTCACTTTCGTTTTTATTCGTTTCTTAGATTTCCTAGCCTTGCTGCACCGTCAATTCTAGGTCGTTCCCACCTAACCTATCAGCTAACTCGCGGTCCCTAAATTCTGTCCTTCGTTACGTACGCACGTCCGCTACTCACGCTCGTCGGTTCCAAAGTGAAGTTGCTGAAAATCCTCTCTCTAAGCTTGGCTCTCTTTTACTCCTAATAATATCAACAGAATTGCAAGTGATTCGATTGTGCTTGGAGTCGGACTCTCTTAAAGCATACTCTTAGTAAGCATACTCTTAACCGATAACTGACTTCATTTACTTCATCTTTTACTCTTAACTTATGGTTACAATATTATTATTATTATTCTTAGCCTATGATTGTGACATTTTATAACTTCATTTTTCTGTCCTCTTAACCTATGATTGTGTGCATATATTCGTGTGTGGGCCTCATTGTGACTCCGCGTCACAAGCTGTTGGAAAGTTACAAGACATATTGGAAATATATCCATGTGGGATTCGAGAAAGTTCCAGAAGAGCAAGCAGCCGAGCGAGCAACGCGCAGTGGTCGCCGTTATTAAACGACGACAACAACAGAGAGCCAAAAAGCTACAAGAGAGAGCAAACGGTCAGAGCGTCCGCTCTGAGAGAAACCGATCAGAGAGTCAGTCGATGCCGATTTCTCGTAGGCTACACACGCAGGAGTGATTCGTAAAAGTCTTAAGTTCACACAAAAAATTACATATGTACAGTATTATTAACTAAATAGCATTATAAGCTACAACTATCAAAAAAATAATAAATAAACATTAAAATAATACAACGTTGTCTCAGAGTTGGTCATCACTGAAAACTGGAGACCACATTTTTGGGGGCTCAACCGAGATTGTTGAATTAGTTAATAGCCATATGCTAAAATTGTGTAAATTGTGCGGTGCTGTAGTGGACTTGTTCTGCTGTTAAACTTTTGCAATTTTCAAAGTTGAAAAGTAAAACTTGGTTGCTGAAAGAATTAAAGCGTTGTAAGGAAAATTCAGCTCAAGTGCGACTGAGAAAGCAACAGAGCGTCTGGTGAAATTCTAGGAATCGTGAATTGCCTAGGATTGTGAAATTCAGCAGAACGAAACGATTCAAACGACAACGAAGAAGGCGATCAAAGAGAGACGAATCTTGTTAACGAAAGAGACACGACAACTTGTGTGCATACAGACAACGCAAGCGAGAGGCTGGTGCGTTCGTGCTGTGGAGCAAGGACAGGCGTGTATCGAAGACGAGAGAGACCGGTCGCTGGTGTTGTGAAATCAGAAGAAGAAACGACGAGAACAGAAATTGAAAATCTGGTGTTGTGAAATCAGGAGAAGAAACGACGAGAGAAGAAAGTGAAAATCTATTGTTGTGAAATCAGAAGAAGAAACAG
>NW_026996861.1:0-561 GCF_035044405.1 Drosophila montana
AAAGCAAAAACTATGTTTAAACTGTATCTAGCATACAGTTCTATACTTTATTAACAATCTTCCTCCTTTCTTTTCTCCTATTTATGGTATATTCTTAAATATTAAAGCAAATGAACATTATTTTTAATTTTACTTAAGAACACTTTTTCCTACTTACACCCTTCTTCTTAGATGTAGGCTCTAATAGCGTCACTGACAAAATTAGCTGTGAAAAGGGGCACAGCTGGCCGGACTGGCAAATAAAACACCTCCATCGGTCGGTGATGCTATTTGAAATTTGTGTTCTCTATCTAGGCTTTTAGCATTTAATTTTTCTAATTGTAATTATAATGTGTTGAATAATTGGAAGACACTCGTTTTGTCGACCACATATAAATAAATAAATAAGAAATAAGTTTGTATGCAGAAGGCATTCATATGTTGTGTATAATTTGACCACTTGAGCTGCAAAGTGCATGCTCAGCATTCCCACGGGCCGCGATCGGCTTGTATATAAGCGATGGATCGTATTGGTTGTGCGCTAGAATGTTTATGTATTTCTAAGCTGTCTTTTAATGTACT
>NW_026996862.1:0-1020 GCF_035044405.1 Drosophila montana
TTGGGCATTTGTATATTTGTATTCATTATGACAAAGTGTCACAATGTATTAACGGATTGTTATACCCTTTGATTTATGAAAATGGTAGGGTAGATATGCTACACCTCCCTTTTTAAAGAAATGACGTAATACATGTAGTCATTTAGTGTTAGTGTTAATATATTGTATTTAATTTTTTAAAAGAAATTAATTTGTTTCTTATTATAAATTTATGTATTGAAAATGGTTTTATCTTTTTTTTTTTTCATTGACAAATTTTTTTTTAATATATTTGAGTTTACGTTTTATTTTATTTTTAACTTTCTTAGAAGAATAAAAAAATTTTATTTAGTTTTTTGTTATTTTTTTTTTGAGGTTGATCAGACCTTTTTTTTTCATGAAACGTTTCATTGAATATATTTTTTTAGCCTATCCTTATGTACTTTTTGTTTCTTATCTTTACTATCTTTAATAAAAATGTTGTCATTATCTTCTATTTTCTCTACTATATATGGTCCTAAATATACTGGGTCTAATTTGTGCCCTGTTTCGTTTCTTATAAGTACTTTATCTCCTACTTTTAATTCAAAATTTTTTGTTTTTTCATCATATGCTAATTTCCTATAAGCCTTGGCTTTTTCTAACATAATTCTAGCTCTTTTGTATGCTATTTCCAATCTAAACTTTATTTCCTTAGAATAGTCATCTAAATTATAAATAGGATCTATGTAATTAGTTTTGTTTAAATCTATGAACTGTTTTGGTAGTCTGCCAAATACTAGTTCGTATGGACAATACTCATGCGTTGCTGATGGTGTCGTGTTGAAGCAATAAGTGAAATATTGAATCCAGACATCCCAATCAGATTTGTCTGCAGAGATGTATGAACGAATGTATTCATTAAAAGTTCGATGACTTCGTTCTATTGTCCCTAATGTTTGATGATGATATGCAGTAGAGGTGAGATTCTTGATCTTCATATACTTGCATAAATCAGTTAAAATCTGTTTTTTATACTCTGTTCCCATGTCTGAGATGTCA
>NW_026996863.1:0-11208 GCF_035044405.1 Drosophila montana
ATTTGGCGCGTCGAGGCATTGATACCCTTATTTATAGAAATGGTATAGAATGTTTAAAGAAAACAATTATTATTGATTGTACTAATAGTTGCGCACTAAATACGATATTATATTTTTCTCAGACATTGGGTCAAATATGTGTATATAAGAAGGTTAGTGGTACTTGGTTACAGAACCTATGAATAGTTAAAATACTCTATTTGAGAAAGGGTGCCTTGCTGATCGAAAAATGAAAAATTATAAAATCTGCCGGGCTGCTTGCAAGTTGAAAGCGAGTGGAGAAGAAGAAGACATGACTTTGCGAATTAAAGGCATAGCAGTGCTTAGAAACCACAACAATGAGTTAGAAGAGTGTAGAAGCGTAGATCATAGGCTGTAGCTTCAAACCAAAAAGGGACAGAATTTGGAGTGTGCTTTTTTCATTGTCGAGTCGTTTGTTTTGATTATGGTTGTTGTTGGTTCATATGGGAAATTTTCTGAAGTTGTATTTGATTTTTGGGCAACGGCAGAAGTGGCTGTAGACAGCCTGGTGTTGTGCTTGCAATTTGTCAATGAGTTATACTCAATTGTGTTTGCAACCTCGCTATCGCGCACGAAGTGTTTCGAAAAAGAGCTTTTGATCCAAAAGCCTCCTCTGTCTCTTTATTACTCAATGATTAAAACCGAACTCAAACAGCCAAGACGTGGCAGACCTTTTTCTTCTCAAACGCATCGACTTTACACTGTACATACATGTATTTATCCTACTAAAAAAATAAAATTACATATATTGTTTAAAATATCTTTGACAGCAACATAAATGCCAACATTGCAAAAGAGTGTCGTAAGCGGATGACTACTTTTCAAGTTATGACGATTTTGCTGTCTTGTCTAATACTTATGTACTGCGTATTGCCATTGGTGGAATTATTTTGGATTGTTGGGATCGACGCATCAATAAAGCCATTTCCCTATAAAATGCACTTTCCATACAATCCGTACAATAATTGGATTCGTTATATATTAACGTATCTATTTACAGCTTATGCTGGCATTTGTGTGGTTACCACTTTATTTGCTGAAGATTCCTTATTAGGATTCTTTATAACACACATGTGTGGCCAATTTTGCTTACTGCATGAGCGCATCGATGCTTTAAGGGATCTGACCAAAATAGAAACATCTTTCGGAAAAAACATGGATGATCTTCAGCTTAAACAAATTCGAGGTCTTAAACAAGTTTCGGAGCAACATAACAAGCTTATTTGGTAAGAATTTAAATGAATTAAAACTTTCTAACACCCCATACCCCTATAAGTTCTAATCCATAAAAGCATGAAAACAATTAATCACATTTGATCATTTGTTTACACTTGTAGATATTTTCTATATTTTTATTATTTATTATTTATTTAAAATGGTGCTTGCAGTCAGGTGTCCACAGGCAGCTCAACTTATGTCGCTTTGTTAAGAAAAGGAAGGGAGAAACGCATTACTTTTAAAACCCCTGAACCCATTAAAAATGGGTAAAAAAGGGTATAATGTATTTGTGCAAATGTATGTAACAGGCAGACGAATAAAGTATATATATTCTTGATCAGCATCAATAGCCGCGATCTAGCCATGTCCGTCTGTCCGTCCGTCTATCCGTATGTATGAACGCAAGAATCTCAAAACCTATAAGATCTAGAGAGCAATAATCGGAAACTTTCCCCGTTTCCAAGCAATAAATAAAACTAAATATGGAAATCCTGTTTTGTTAGCAAATTTCTTAGGTTTAAAGATCTAGATTCACCAAATTTAGGACTCTTGGGAGGTGCCGCACAAAAGCCAGGCGAGGATGAGGTCATAAATAATATAATTTTTTATACAAAAACAGTCATCACCGGCAGTGTTCACAGCAGTGGCCCCAAACTGTTTTCAAGGCGAAAGAAATTAAAAGCACATAGAAGTAGTATTCATAAAATTAGTTTTGAAATTATATTAAATAAATTATTATTATTCTAATTATTATTAATTATTATTAAATACAGGCCATTGCCATTTTTTGTAGGTAGCGGCCACGCACAAGCGGCTACGACTTAAACGTATTTATCTTGTATATTTATTGTTTAGGATAAATTATATTTATTTATTCGTCCTTTGCATCAGTTTCGTCTAGCCTTTTTCACGTTCGTGTAATTTTTAATAATGATAAGTGTCTAGTTAATGTTGGTCTGCGCCATCACCATGACTTAATAAAAGTAATAAAAATGAACAACAGGGATACCGTTTCCAGAATTATAAGCCCCATAAACATTAATAACATGGAGAGTCTGCGAGAAGGGTGCCATGATACAGAGCGCATTTTGAAAACTCGTTGGAAGCCGGCCAATGCGGCATACGTTCAGGCACGGCAAGTCAGAAGCAGAGAACAATTAAATGAGGTATAGTGTATGCGTCGTATGATGAACCCGGAGGCGATGCGTAACAAGAGTAGCGAGTGAAGGATTTGCATCGGCAAAGGTCAGGAACATTTTTTTTTATAAATGTGGCCTACCAGGCGTTGTGCTTCCCAAACGTCCGAAGTGCTTTAGTAAATTATAACAATAGCTGTAGTTAAAAATCTATTATTAAATAAAATTGACCAAAAATTAACAAAAATCTCAATAATTACGTTAGATGTTCAGAACATAGGCCAACATAGGGAAGCAGAATATGCAAAACCTCGAGCAGGAATTTTCGACAGCATACCTGAAGCGACCGCAGAGAACACACCCTGGATGAAAAGAGAGCGCTCTTGCTATAAGCAGCGGCAGCGGCATCGGATGGTATGCGCTGCGATTCAATCGGCAGTTAAACGATCGCGCATGCGCAACTGAAGCAGCCTGAAATTGCTGTGCTGCTGGATACGGGAGCATCCTTCAGATTCCTGGGAGAAGGTTGCCTGCAATTGACAAGAGAGTTGGAATAAGAAATACACCGTGTTCCATCGACAGTTCAATCAGCTGGTGGCACACAACATCACACTAAGAGTCGAGTCTTTGCAACAATATCGTAGAACGACCAGACTCACCAATTAGGGCAGTACACATGCCCATCGCTAAAACAGTCACTATACATTGAAGTAGATTATTGGAGTGAATTCGGTCTGCCTTCGGAAAGTTTAGGAGTCGAGAAGCTGGGATATGTCGAACCAATATTAGCATATAAGCTAAACGTCAACAACTGCAAGCGGCAAAAAAAAATTTCCTATATCACGAAGAATTGAGGATTGGGGCCTACAAACATGAAAATACATACTACTCAACTAATGGAAGACGCAGTGTCAGTCAAAGAACGATTTTACCCAGTGTCTCCAGTAGTGCAGCAAATATTGTTTTACAGAAGGGGACGCAATGCTCAGACTGGGAGACATCGAGCATAGCGGATCCCGATGCAATGTGCTGTATCCCACCTCCAGCCCAACCGACTGGAGGCGCAGTCATGTAACGTACGACTCTAGTCGAAATGAGTCGCGAATACAAACTAAGACTATATGCTAACACAATCAACTTGCTAAATAGTCTAGACTAGAAGACTTTTTACGAGGAAGAGAAGACTCCGAGCGGAATACTCCATAATGGTTGTTATAATCATCACAGAGAATCCTGAACGCTGTAAGTCTAGTAGGGAAAGAGAAGTTTAGTTGGCTAGTCAATGCAGAAGAGTCAATTTCACCCGTAATTAACTTATGAATAAATATTACACCAAAAATAGTTCTACGATTAATTAAAGAAGGATGATAAATCATCAGAAGTCTACTTAAGTATAAGAGTAGCCCCACACGAGGATCCTTATTTAAACCACGAAGGGCAAATAACAAGAATTGTTTCTGTACAGATTCATTTTTTGATGCATTAAATATCGTGGTGACCAGATACATGAGGCATCCTCTAGTATAGGTCGTACCAAAGATATATAAAGGGTTTTTGTCGTGTTCGGATCTTCAAACTATAACTTGATGAAACCCAAAACAATTCTCGCCCTATTGACCACGGTCTTAACATGAGGGTCGAATTTAAGGTTATTATCAAGAATGACACTTAAAAAAACAATTCGCAGCCAAATCGTACTGCATTATTGAATTCGAATTGAATTCGAATATTGACCCAAAGTTAGTCGATTTAATAGAAAACAATTTAGCACAACTTATTTAAAGGATACATTAATAGGGTTAGTAAATGCTTGCACTGAATAGTGCATCATTCGAAAAACAAATTTGAATTATGGAACTGGAGAGAGTTCAGTTAGAGCTCAGGAATTCGCTGATAAAGGAATTCCATGTTACGATGATGTTGATGAGTTGAATTTTAACGCTTGTAATGTAATGAAAATGTGAAATGGTGAAAAGTTGTATACTTTGTTGCCCTGTCGGGCCTTTTCAATAGCTTTCACAAATAGAAATGATTAAACTCATTTTATTTCTTGTGTTACAATATGTTTGTGTATTTGATATAAGTTACGAAAAGCAGGCAACGCGAATTGGTCTATGTTTATTATTCATTTTAGGTATTGTTACGGCTGCCTTGCAAAATAAGAAAAGTATGTTTGTTTATTTTAACGTAGTCAGAAAGTGTCAGCTGATTCTTAATAATTTACATTTAAGTGGCAACCTTATCTTGTAAGAGAAAATTGTAAATCTGGGTGGCAACGTTAGATGTCAAAAGCATTGGAAGGATCCCGTTGATTGGAGAGCTTTTTTTGTATACCGATGCTGAGACCAAACCAAAGCGCGTGGCGTGATTATCTTTTTTTTTCGGCGGCACTACGAAGCAGACGAGCATTTAAGAGCTACACCAAGTAATCTTTTTCAAGCTGAGAAGGCCAGTCGTCTAAAGACACGTGGAAGAAATTTACCACCAACCGAATACTGATCAGTAGGCCAATATAACAGCCGGCGAAGTTTAGCCCGTGTGGCCATAGCCACGGGTGTGAAGTCCACCTCGAGGGTCTGCCTCCACGAGTGTGGAATTCTAGAAAAACTCTCTCTATCCACGGAAAGGCGACGGAATGCTGTTGGCATAAGCTTCGACGGCCAGAGTAACAGCTTAAATTTCACTGTGAAAGGAGCAACAAGCACGCATGGCCCCGCATATAGCCACAATGCTCATATGTAGAATTTTAGTGACCACGAGTGCTTCTACATAACCTATATCTCCGGAACGCCCATGTGAAAAGGCACCCTGCCAAGCCATCTACATATATATAAGCTCCAGCCCTGCCTTCGTTATGAAATCTGCTAAAGAAAACTAACAGCGACTTCAAATTAAGATCTTCGCAAATCCAAATTATTAATGGTGCAGCGTGGACCGACCAGACAGTAGATCCAGAGGAAAGAATGACGTGCTGAAGTTTTAATTGGAGCGCTGAACTAGAATTATTCCTAGTATATATCATTTTTTGTAAGCCAAGTTAAACAAATATTAGCTGATCATGTTTTTCTTACAATGATTTTTGCAAGGAACGGTATACTTGCTTGTAGAATGTAAGCTAATTCATATATACGAAAACTAAAGTCTTATTCATTTACAGATGGTGCTTTTTTGAGCTCAAACATCACTTTCATAAATCATCGTTCACCGACATCATTTAAAATTCATACTTCATCATGTGTAAAACGCTATATTCGCACGTAAGTTGTATCGTATCAATGAGCAAAAACAAGGTAATTAAAGACATGATCAAGATAGCATGCTCTTCTAGCATATAAAGTTTCAAAACTTTGAAAATCAGTTCGTTTGTGAAATAAAACATATATTGTTAAATATATTAGTCTGTATAAGCGTTGATATAATGATCCCAAAAAATATCATTAATATTTCATTAAATGTATCAATAATATAATGATATTCACTTTGATGTAAATCTCATTTGAGGCATGCAGATGTGGAAGTATAAAGGCATGGTAGAAGTTTAAAATGTAACTAAATAGCACTAAAAGGGACAATCTCATATATTTTTACACACGAAGATTGTCATGGCGTTGCTTTGATCAGAGCAATTTATAGGGAGGGAAAAATAAGTGTGGAGCCTCAGTTATGCCATCCAACTGAGCCAAAAACTATCGTGAACGATAACGTCTGTTCAGTTAGTACCGCTTTATAAGCACCAGTCTTGACACGTGTATTTGTTATTTATTGTTTCGGTAGCAGTAGCATTCTTAAGCTATGAGTTTTGTTAGTTTCAAGATCCCACACCCCATCCGGCGAGCTAAGCAACGCAACCAGACGTGTCAAGCAGGAAACGAACACTCATAAGAATAGAGCATCAATAATCAATAATGCACTATTCTAGCTTACAATAAATATGGCGCCCAACGTAATGGCCAAAAGAGAGTCTGTTTTAGGCAATTTCATAATTTAGATTTCTTATAAAGCCAACTTCAAGTTTTTGTTTAGGTTATTCTCAATAGCTTTAACGCTAAAAGTTAGTCCAGGTCGTTTACTCAGAAAATGAGTTCGTCTGTTGCAACCGTAAGTGTTAGAGCTAACCCAAACCTCCATTTCGCAGCAAATTTTGTAAGTCTAGAGCAGATAGTGTTAAACGCTGTTACTCTATTGCTACAGATACAGTTGTAGAAATGCTGTATGTGTCTGTAATTGAATATGTCCAAGAATGGCTAAATATTTAAGTCTTCTTGAAGCGATTCAATTTAAATTCCTTGGTTTTGTCATATGAGTCCCTTGTCATTTGAAAGAATCAGAAACAAGGTTGCCATAGCGACAGCTCAACCAAATTGTAATCGTCAAGTTTAGTAATTCACAGAAATAATTATTGACACGATAGAATATTTTTTAAGCTGCGAAACCAGTCTGTACGGAAGTATTTGTATGCCTCTAAAATTATGAATTGTAAGAAAATTGTTAGTGATATTAATAACAGTATTAAATAATATAATTATATTAAGAAAACTAGCATTAAAAATCCAAGACAAAGAAATTAGAGTATGAGAACAAGAAAGCGCAAAACAAAAAGTACTCAGACCAATCAATCACAGGTATAATACACGTTTGACGAGGAAGGAAACGCGCAAGGTAGAGGAAGACGGCGCACAAATAGTCCGAGCTCAGAAGAATTGCCTACAGTCGAAGTAGAAAGTTTTCCAAACATTAATATGGCAGAAGGTGCAGAAACTAGTGCCTTAGGTGAAACTCTAAGCGCAGTGTTAGAAAGAGTTCTTACAATTAACCACAATACGATGATGAGAGGGATTGCTAATATGCAACGTAACTTAGTAGAAGCCGTACGCGAAGGAAGAGCTAGACTTTCATTGGAAAATTTTAACAATCATCTTGAATTGCCTAATGAAAATGGCACTTCTAGTCGTAACCAGTCACGTAATTTGAATAATTCCAATAATTTTCCTATAGTGAGCAATGAAAAAGTGCAAGTGGATAAGTGGAATATTTTTATGGCTTGAAAACAAAGTAGACGCTTGCAGCAGACAACTGGTAAATTCGCAAATGAAATAGAAGTATCGGTTCTAAAGTCAGAAGGATCTGACAGCGAGAAAGAAATTGAACTATCCGCTTTTAAGAAATTCGAGAAAAGTTATGAAAAAGGAGTAGATAAGTCCAAGTATAGGTGTTGGAACTGTGATCAAATAGGTCACTCGTTTTATGAATGTCCGTCTGAAACAAGGATTATTTTCTGTTACCGATGTGGTGAGAAAAATATAACCTCGATTACTTGTCCTAAGCATAAGGGAAACAATTAGCCGAACGTGTGATTAAAGGGGTAACCTCGTTGGAGAAAGAAACCCCAAAGCAATCAATTAGATAAATCTAGAACAGAGAAATTAAGTGAATTTAAAGTGAATGAATTACATACATTACGTTTAGAGCAGCTTAAGTGTAAGTTAAGTCTAAGAAAAATATCATCTAAAATATTAAAATGTATAGAAAGATATAAAAATAGAATGTATTTACGAAAGGAATTAGAAACTATTATTTGCAGCAAGAGCAGTGATAATAGACCATTTGCAAAAATTCGGATAGGCGATGAAGCAGTATATGGTTTATTAGACTCAGGAGCATCATTTGGTGTATTAGGAAAAAATTGTTTGGAGAGAATGGATAAAATGCGTTTATCAACCAAAGAATTAAAATGCTCAATTAAAACAGCTGATGGAAAGTTACAAGCCATATTGGGAACGGTAGAAATAGGGGTTTCTTATAACGGATTAGAGAAAAACATTTTATTTTATTTAGTACCCAGTCTACAACAAGAAGTTTATTTAGGAGTTAATTTTTGGAAAGAGTTTGATATAGCTCCAAAATTGATTTCTGCATTAGACGTGCAACCAGAAAATGTTCCAATGATTAAAAGCAAATCGTTGTCGAATACTCAAACCAGACAACTTAAGGAAGTTATTGAAGAATTTCCATCGTTTACTAAATTAGGACTAGTCGTACCAATCTAGATATCCATGATATTGATACGGGGACATCAGAGCCATTTAAGCTCAAGCACTATCCTTTGTCACCACCCAGACAAAAAGAAGTTTATTCAGAATTAGATCGTATGTTAGAAAAAATGGAAAGGTCAGGCTGTGTATTGATTCTCGTCGATTAAATTCTATAACTAAGAAAGATGCATATCCACTGCCACACATCAATGGATTACTCAGTCGATTGCAAGATACGTACTTCATCTCAGGTATAGATCTGAAAGATGCTTATTGGCAAATACCGTTAGATGAAGCATCGAGAGAAAAAACGGCTTTCGCTATACCAGGAAGACCTTTGTACCAATTCACTGTTATGCCCTTCGGCTTGTGTAATTCGGCACAAAAAATGAGTAGATTAATGGATAAGGTAATACTAGGATCATTGAGAGAAAAAGTTTTTATTTATCTTGATGATTTGCTAGTATGCAATTCGGATTTTGATAGTCACCTTAAAACACTAAGACAGGTAGCGGATTGTTTGAAAAAGGCGCAATTAACTATTAATGTCGAGAAGAGTAAATTTTGTCAACAAGAAATTAAATACTTAGGTTATATTGTGGGTCAAGGAACCTTGAAAACTGACCCGGGGAGAGTAGAGGTAATCGTTCGTTTTCCAGTACCATCAACACAACGGCAAGTCAGACGATTTCTAGGCATGACTGGATATTATAGACAGTTCATCCCAAATTGTGCTGAATTAGCAGCCCCATTAACGGATTCTCTGCAGAAATCATTAAAGTTCGTATTATTGCCTGGAGCAGTACAGGCAGTTGCAAATCTTAAACAAGCACTGATAACCGCCCCAGTGTTGGCGTTTTAACGCAATGCGATATAAACAGCAAGGAACACCCTATAGCTTACGTGTCTCAGAAATTAAAGAAACTAGAAAAAAATTATACAGTCACAACTAGAATGCTTAGCAGCTATAGTATGTTTAAAAAGATTTAGACCCTATGTAGAAGGCTTACCATTCAAAGTGATAACTGATCATGCCAGTCTTAAATGGCTTATGACACAAAAAGATGTAATAAGGAGACTAGGCAGATGGAGCTTAAAATTGCAGCAATATGATTTCAAAATTGAGTACCGTAAAGGCTCACTTAATGTAGTACCCGATACTCTGTCTAGGGGATATTTAGATTGTTTGCACCACAGATGCTATCAGAAATTGATTTGCAAAATTCAAGCTTTCAATCACCCGAGTATGACGAATTGAGAACGCTAGTTAGTAAAAAATGCCAATTCCAGATACTTCTGTTTCGGGCAAGTTCGTATACCAAAGAGTTCAATTTCGAACAGGCGAATTTGAAGATGAAGTCAGCTTATGGCGATTGTGGTTACCTAGTGAGTTACGAACTCAAGTTATTTCAAGTAATCATAAGGACTCATCGTGTCATGCAGTTTTTGGTAAAACTCTCGCGCTAATTAGAGAAAAGTATTATTGGCCCAATATGTGTAAGGAAGTTAAGGTATTTGTAGAGCAATGTGAAAATTGAAAGATGGCAAAGCCAAGTAACATTATTCAAAGACCGCCCATGGGAAATCAAATAATTACTGAGAGACCTTTTCAGAGAATATATATGGATTTGTTAGGACCGTATAAGAGAACTAAACTATGTAATTCTATGGTATTTATTGCTATTGATCATTTTACGAAATACATATTCTTAAAAGCACTGAAAAAAGCCAATAGAATAAACATTTTGCAGTATTTAGAAGAACAAGTATTTCATACTTTTGGTGTTCCACAATATATTCATAGTGACAATGGTAAACAGTTTGTATCTTCTCAAATGGTAGAGTTTTTACATAAATATGGGATTACACAAATACGTACAGGCTGATATTCTCCTCAAGCAAACGTCAGTGAGAGAGTAAATACAGAAATTTTAATTAAACTAAGGATTTTGCTTAAGGAAAAAAACGATCAGTGTGATAAGCATTTGTCAGAAATTTGTAGTGTCTTGCGCAGCGATTATCACAGCTCTCTAAAATGTACTCCATATGTTAGCTTGTTTGGTCAGCCGATGTTAAGGCATGGAAAAAGTTATAAATTGTTACAACAATTAGAAGCGCTGCGAGATAATAAGGTGAATGTAATGCCACATTGTAATAAAATGCAACTGCTACATGACAAAATAAAAGACAATCTATTAGAAGCACATTTAAAAGCAGAAAATTGTTATAATCGAAGATCGAGATGGGTGAATTACAAAGAAGGACAGGAAATTTTTAGAAAGAATTTTACTCAAAGCATATATAAAATGTTGAATTAGAAAAAAAATAGCAACAGCCCTATATGAAATAGAAAATATGCTTGGGAAATTTGTAGGAAATTTACATTTAAGTGGCAACCTTATCTTGTAAGAGAAAATTGTAAATCTGGGTGGCAACGTTAGATGTCAAAAGCATTGGAAGGATCCCGTTGATTGGAGAGCTTTTTTTGTATACCGATGCTGAGACCAAACCAAAGCGCGTGGCGTGATTATCTTTTTTTTTCGGCGGCACTACGAAGCAGACGAGCATTTAAGAGCTACACCAAGTAATCTTTTTCAAGCTGAGAAGGCCAGTCGTCTAAAGACACGTGGAAGAAATTTACCACCAACCGAATACTGATCAGTAGGCCAATATAACAGCCGGCGAAGTTTAGCCCGTGTGGCCATAGCCACGGGTGTGAAGTCCACCTCGAGGGTCTGCCTCCACGAGTGTGGAATTCTAGAAAAACTCTCTCTATCCACGGAAAGGCGAAAATTTCGACG
>NW_026996864.1:0-2718 GCF_035044405.1 Drosophila montana
AGGAAGCATCTCCGACCCCATAAAGTATATATATTCTTGATCAGCATCAACAGCCGAGTCGATTTAGCCATGTCCGTCTGTCTTGTCGTCTGTCCGTCCGTCCGTCCGTCCGTCCGTCCGTCCGTATGTATGAACGCCAGGATCTCAGAACCTATAAGAGCTAGAGACTTGAAATTTAAACTGTAGGTCCTCCTAGTGCCCCACAGATCTATATCGAATATCGTGAATTGTTGTGGGTTGAATGGTTGTTGTCTAGGGATCTCGTTGTTGTGATGATGACGGGAAATACCAACCCACATACATACGGACAGACGGACGGACGCACGGACAGACAGACGGACATGGCTAGATCGACTCGGCTATTAATGCTGATCACGAATATATATACTTTATGTGGATGGAAATGCTTCCTTTTGCCTGTTACATACATTTGCACAAATACATTATACCCTTTTTTTACATTTTCAATGGGTTCAGGGTGTAAAAATGCAAATATCAAAGTCGAAACGCTAAACCACAACATAACAATTATTGTAAATGAATACAATAATATAGTAGGAATAGTTAATGCATACGAAAATAGATTATCAGTAGAACACAAAAATAAGGGTTTCAATGTATTAAAATCCCTTAATATAAGATTAATTAATCTTAATAATGAACGACACTTTAAAATAAAAGTGCCAGAATACCTAAATCAATTGGCTGATTTAATCAAAGTGAGCTTGAAGATTTAGAAGAGTCAAAACAAAGTAGCGAGAATTAATCGAACAAAAAGAAATCATTGATTCAAGCCTAAACATGGCACAGACAGTAGTAGAGTTTTTAAAATTAGCTTCATCGCTGATACCAGAATTCGATGGAAAGGCAAAAAACCTACAAAGTTTCATGGATGCATAGAATGTAATAGATTCCTTAAAAGGCACTCATGAACTAACTGCTGTAAGCATTATTTTAATTATTTTATTTATTTATTTATTAGTGGTCGTCAAAGCGAGTGTCTTCCTAGTTATTCAATACATTATATATACAATTATGAAAATTAAATGCTAAAAGCCTAGTTAGAGAATACAAATTTCTAATAGCATCACCGACCGATGGAGGTGTTTTATTTGCCAGTCCCGCCAGCTGTGCCCCTTTTCACAGCTAATTTTGTCAGTGACGCTATTAGAGCCTACATCTAAGAAGAAGGGTGTAAGTAGGAAAAAGTGTTCTTAAGTTAAATTAAAAATAATCTTAATTTGCTATATTATTTAAGAATATACCATAAATAGGAGAAAAGAAAGTAAGAAGATTGTTAATAAAAATAAAGAACTGTATCCTAGATATACAGAGTGTTAAGTAGATAGGATAAAGAGATAGTATTGGAAAAGTAATGGGAAATCACTGACACGGTTGGGGAAAATTTACAGCCAGTCCGGCAAGCTATGCCCCTGGTCATAGCTGGGAATGGTTAGTGACTTCCCGAAGGTATCCTGAAAGCAACGATTTTATTAGGGGTAGAGAAAGTTCGGAAGAGAAAACGTGATGCAAACTATTGTTATTTTTACATAACAGGCGAAAAGGATTGTGCATAGCGTAGTCTGTTGTGCATAGCGTAGTCTGTTGTGCACGTCGATAGGAATAACGGGCGATAATTTCTGGTTGGTCTAGCCGGAACAGAGAATTGAAGACGCCCTAGCAGAAAAGGAGAACCTATATCGCCAACAACCAACTTTTGAAGAAAGACAACACCGAGAATTGTCCTACGGTTGGTTAACGACGGAAGATTAAGAAGAAGCAGCCACATACATACGGACTGACGCACGGACAGACAGGCGGACTTGGCTAGATCGACTCGGCTATTAATGCTGATCAAGAATTTAAGTACTTTATGTGGTCGGAGATGCTTCCTTCTGCCTGTTACATACATTTGCACAAATACATTATACCCTTTTTTCCCCATTTTCAATGGGTTCAGGGTATAAAAATGCAAATATCAAAGTCGAAACGCTAACACACAACATAACAATTATTGTAAATGAATACAATAATATAGTGGGAATAGTTAATGCATACGAAAATTGATTATCAGTAGAACACAAAAATAAGGGTTTCAAAGTATTAAAATCCCTTAATATAAGATTAATTAATCTTAATAAGAAACGACACTTTAAAATAAAAGTGCCAGAATACCTAAATCAATTGGCTGATTTAATCAAAGTGAGCTTGAAGATTTAGAAGAGTTAAAACAAAGTAGCGAGAATTAATCGAACAAAAAGAAATCATTGATTCATACCAAAACACGCTGATACCAGAATTTGATGGTAAGGAAGAAAACCTACAAAGTTTCTTGGATGCATTGAATCCAATAGATTCCTTAAAAGGCACTCATGAACTAACTGCTGTAAGCATTATCAAGACAAAACTTAAAGGCCATTGGATAAGGTGTAGTATGCACATATGAGTTACATATAGCGAAGGCATACTGTACATAACATTTTATGTAAGCATGCAAATAGCAGCAACACATTGTTGCAATTAAGACAAACAAACAAACCAACCCAAGCGAGCGCGTAATATGATCGCCCTCTTACGAGTTAGGCCCAAAACGCTTGGTCAGCATTCTCACGCTGACCACTTATGACAAACACATATATACACATGTGCATAAGACTCTCTCTCGCTAAGCAATACATAAAGATATAAGCGCAGCTATGCGGCTTTATATATAAGAAC
>NW_026996865.1:0-4485 GCF_035044405.1 Drosophila montana
ACCGAATACATAGAAGACATAGAGTTAGGTATGCAACTAACTAGACTGGGAATTTTCAACCCGAAATTATTAAAACACGACACTTTACAGCATGTCAATTCAGAAAGAATATTAAATATCAAAACCTCAACTTGGTTAAAGACAGACACCAACGAAATCTTAATCATTTCACATATTCCACGAGAAATAATCAGAACACCAATTTTTGAAATATTGCCTTATCCAGATAATGATAACAACATACTAACAAAAGTTATCCATGACAAGTACTTCGTGCAAAACAAACAAGCCTACACGGCAAACACCAAAGAATTAATTACAAACAAATACATAACAGGAATTTTGAATCAAACCACAACCGAATGTAGTTACACAAAAACAAGAAAGAATTTTGAAATCAATTACATCGAGCCTAACATGCTCATTACTTGGAACCTACCCAAAACACTTTTAAAACAAGATTGCAACAATAGAGAAATAATAGTAGAAGGTAACAACCTTATAAAAGCGTCAAACTGTTCAATCCAATTAGATGAAATAATAATCACAAGCACACTATTAGATTATACACAAACGATTTATGTAAGTAATAATGTAACCAAATTAGAACCACTGTCATACATTCAAGCCAAAGAAATCGTAAAAGACCACACAAAAATGCACAATACCTTCCAAATTGTAACGTTAAAAACATTTAGCATAATCAGAAGTGCTATAATATTGTATATAAGTTCAAAGCATTACCCCAAAGAATAATTGTTAAAAAAAAGAAACAAGAAGAACAACCACAAGTAAAAGAACCAATTAATATACAACCACAAGAAATTATCATAAGTAATAGCAACCTAAACGAAACTAATAATATTGTAACTAGCAGTAATCCAACTTTATACCCGAAAAAGTCCGCCTGAGAACAGGCTAGTTTCTTAGGGATGGGGAAGTGACATATGTACCACACCCACAACACATAACTAATGTCCACAGCACCTAATGCCAACCCCTTATACATAAGCCCTAGCAACTAAGCGCACCAACTATGTAACACGAGACACCCCAATTTGTAACAATAAACCCTAGAGCCCCAAAAATCATAAATTCTTGGTGAAAATAACAATTCTGGCGTGGGACCGATAATAAAATCGAAAACCATTAGACATAAACATCCGCCACAATCGTTATTCCCACCAAATGCCCAAATTGCCAACGCAGCTCAAATTCAGGCTCTTAGAATATTCCAGAAACTCATAAAAGAGAATGAGAGCATTGTTTAAAGAGAGCGAGCTCGTGATTTTGAGCCCTCAGCCGAGGTTTGTTAAGTGTTGACAAGACTTTAATAATTGAGTTTTACTGACGACTTCGACCCGTCAAATTGTATCATGCACAATTGAAAAATTCGAATAAGTCGAGCCTACTGTTAATAAAAATATTATGGGGCAGCTTTCGCAAACCGTATGAATTTCTGTTAGCTGTTTCTTCTGTTCAGTATTCGCGGAAAAACCTGTGCGAAAAAAAAACATACGAAAAGTGTATTTGCTCGGTACCGGAGTCTCAAAATTTGTTTGCGCTAAATACTGCTACACTGAATAGCTGCTGAATAAGCTCTAAGAGTTAGCTAAACATAGGGGTGAGAACACGATTAACTCTTTCAACTTGGCCATTAGCCTGGGGTACCCCTGGGGTATATCGCGTTCTTGCAAAAAACATACATACCTAACTTGTCATCACTATCTCTTTTGTATATTATTCCATCTGTCATTTCAAATTCTGTCTCGCGACCTTCCTCTATAATTTCTCTAATTTTTACTATCTCTTCATCAAGCAATTACTCAGTTTGTAAAATTAAGTCCACATCATCTGGCTCTGTACTTTTATATTTATTTAAACATGCAACAAGTTGAGTTATGTATTTATGTATATATGTGTATAAATACACCTCCCTTTTCAGAGAAATAATGTAATATTATAAGTGTGAAGTTATTTAATAAACTTAATTATAATAAAATGTTTTTTTTGTATATATAAAAACTAGCGGGTATAACCCGGCCTTGTCCGTGGCACGTATGTTATAAAATCAATGTTTTCTAAAAGCTTTGAAAATGATTTTGAAACTGATCGGACGGGAATCAAACAAACTTAAAATTCACCAAAAAAAACTTAGAAATGCATTTTCCACCGAAGGAGGTTAGGTTTTTTCGAAAAATGTGAAACACTTCTCAAATGATTTTTCTTATAAATCTTTGGAAATAAATTTGAAATTTGACAAAACGTCATCCACCAAATCCTCGACCCCCATTTGCACCAAGGAGGGATGGATTTTTCAAAAAGTGTGAAGCACCCCTCAAATGAATTTGAACATAGATCTTTGAAAATGAGTTTGGGGCCGATCGGATGGTAAACAAAAAACTTTCATACATCCGTTTTCCGCCAATTTACTACTGTTGCGGGTGGAATTTCCCAATTCGCTGATATACGTATTCATTAAGTTCTTATGTAGAGCTTTGAAAATAAGTTTGAAGCAAATCGGACACAACTTAAAACTTCGCCCAAAAAATCTTTGAATCGCATTCCCCCCGAAGAAGTTTGAATTCTGCGAAAAGTGAAAAACACGTCTCAAATGAATTTTCATATAGATACTTGGAAATGAATTTGAGGGCGAAACGTCACCCACCAAATTTTTGACCCCCATTTCCACCAAGGAGGCATGCATTTTCCAAAAAGTGGGAAACACCCCTCAAATGAATTTGAACAAAGATCTTTGAAAATAAGTTTGGGGCCGATCGGATGGTAAACAAAAAAGTTACATACTAACGTTTTTCGCGATTTTCCCACAGTTGCGGGTGGAATTTCCCGAAACCCCGTCTTAACGTGCACCTACATCACATAAGGTAGTTACAGTGAAAATTTCAGCTTCCTAGCTCTTACGGTTTGGGCTGTGCGTTGATCACCAATCAGTCAGTCAGTCAGTCAGTCAGTCAGGACAAACAGTTTTATATAGAGATAGAAAAATTTATAAAAATATATACGAATTTTAAAATTGATTAAAATATGTTGATATAAAATCTCATTAAAGTAATGTTTTTTTATAGGTTTTATTTATGTTAGAGGCAAATAATTTGTTATACCCTTGCAGAGGGTATAATAATATTGTCGTGAAATGTGTAACGCATAGAACGCATCGAACCCATAAGGTATATATATCCATGATCAGTATTAACAGCCGAGTCGATGTAGCCATGTCCGTCGGTCCGGCTGTCCGTCTGTCTGTTTCTATGCGAACTAGTCTTTCAGTTTTAAAGCAATCTTTATGAAACTTTGCAGTAGTGCCTCTTTCTGTTGCACGCAGTACATAGGTCAAAACCAGCTGGATCGGACCACTATATCATATAGCTGCCACAGAAAAGATCGGTTGAAAAGTAGGCTCTTGTATAAAAAACATTTTTATACCCTTGCAGAGGGTATTATAATTTTGTCGTGAAATGTGTAACGCATAGAAGGAGACATCTCCGACCCCATAAAGTATATATATTCTTGATCAGTATCAACAGCCGAGTTGATATAGCCATGTCCGTCTGTCCGTCTGTCCGTCTGTCTGTTCCTATGCGAACTAGTCTCTCAGTTTTAAAGCTATCTTTATGAAACTTTGCAGAATTCCCTCTTTCTGTTGCACGCAGCTCATATGTCAAAACCAGCTGGATCGGACCATTATATCATATAGCTGCCATAGGAACGATCGGTCGAAAAGTAGGTTCTTGTATGAAAAACATTTTTGTTTATAAAGTTATCTTGACTAAACTTTGTATTTATTAGTTTTACTACGCTCCGCATAAATATGCCAAATCCTATTAAGATCGGGCAACTATATCGTATAGCTGCCATAGGAACGATCGGTCGAAAATTAAGTTTTTGTATGGAAAATTTTTATGTTTTTCAAGATATCTTGACCAAACTCGGTAATTATTAGTTTTACTAAGCTCCCCATATAAATGCAAAATCCTATTAAGATCGGAGCACTATATCATATAGCTGCCATAGGAAAGATCGGTCGAAAATTAAGTTTTTGTATGGAAAAATTGTATTTGTTTCAAGATATCTTAACCAAACTCAGTATTTATTAGTTTTACTACGGTCCCCATATATATGCACAATTCTATTAAGATCGGACAACTATATCATATAGCTGCCATAGGAACGATCGGTCGAAAATTAAGTTTTTGTATGGAGTATTTTTATGTTTTTCAAGATATCTTGACCAAACTCGGTATTTATTAGTTTAACTAAGCTTCCCATATATATGCAAAATTCTATTAAGATCGGGCAACTATATCATATAGCTGCCATAGGAACAATCGGACAAAAATTAAGTTTTTGTATGGAAAATTTTTATGTTTCTCAAGGTATCTTGACCAAACTCGGTATTTATTAGTTTTACTACGCTCCCCATATATATGCAAAATCCTATTATGATCGGACAACTATATCATATAG
>NW_026996866.1:0-828 GCF_035044405.1 Drosophila montana
TAGGTCCCTGCTCGGGCGCCACTTGTAAAGTAGCTACTGGCCGGGGTACAACTCTCAGTCTTACCAGGACCAGCAAGTTACAAGACATTTGTAAATTTGCTGGGACGGTGGCTTTAGGGGGGGAAGTAAGTGCTTCAAAAAAATGTTCCCTACTACTGCTTCTACAGGATAGGGCATAAAGTACGCACACACACTGAGCCGGGGTTGATCATGCAAACGACATGCCGAGGCCTCGAGCCACATACACTACCAGACAGCAAACTCAAAATACCTGGCCTCGGGCCGTAGCCTCGCACCGCTCACACTACCAGGCAGCAGCCTCGCAACACACTCTACCGGGCAGCAGCCTCGCACCACATGCAGAAAAAAACTAGCAGACTTTCTTTTCTAACTTCATTTTATTCACTTGTATTGCTCCTTATTTGTCAAACACTATCAAACTCTGTTTCCTAAGCTAGGACCCTGCCGCACTGTTTGGTGCCCTAGCGCTCCGCTATACACTCTGTGGTTTTCTGCACTCGCGTTATCTTTTGCGACACACGTCTATTCACCCTGATATTCGCTCCAAAAGTGCCGGCACGCTCGCAAGCGAGCCGTGCGCTAGCCTCGGCCGCTCAACTTTTCCTCGAACTTTCGCAACTTCGCCTCGGAGCTTTCGCTTTTCGCCACCTTCCATGAGTAAGGGGGGGTGTGAGGCGGCTACTGGAATCAGCCACCCCACAGTTTTGATCCACGGCAAGGAGCCGTTATGTTTATGGCCAAGATCGCGGCAAGGAGCCGTTGGAATTAATTATTTTTAGTCGGACATACCCTAGAGTGTATGTACCC
>NW_026996867.1:0-3566 GCF_035044405.1 Drosophila montana
TATACATATATTGCTCATGCTACACCTCCCATTTTTTTTTAATATAACGTAATATTCTATATGTAGTTATTTAAAAATTATAGTTATTTGAGGGAACATTTTTTAAAATTTAATTCTAAATAAGTAATTAATGAATATAATATATAACAAAAAAATTTTTTTTTAAAGCAAAAAAATTAAATTATTAATAAAAAAAAAATGAATAAATGAATATTAAAAGAGTAATAGATTTTTTTTGTGTTTTTGTTTTTTTATATGGTGGCCAACCATTCTTTTTTTTTTAATCATTAAACAACCTTTTATTATGTACTGTTTGTTTTTTGTTCTTATTATTCTTTATAACTATGTTATCTTAAGGTTCTATTTTTATGACCTTAAATGGTACATATACCGGTACATATACTGGATCTAACTTATGCCCTGTTTCATTTCTTAACCATACGTTATCTCCTATGTTTAATTCTATATTCTTTACTTTACTATCGTATATAAGTTTATTCTTTGCTTGTTTTGTTCAAGCATTATTCTAGCTCTTTTATATGATATTTCCAATCTATATTTTGATTCTTTAGCATAATCCTCTGTATTATATAAAGGTTCAATGTGTTGTGCGTTGTGGAAAGTGTTGTATTGAAACAATAAACAAAATATTGTAACCAAGTATCCCAATCAGTTTTATCAACTGATATGTAGGAACGAATGAATTCGTTGAATGTTCTATGGCTCCGCTCTACTGTTCCCGAAGTCTGGTGGTGGTGTGCTGTTGAAGTTATGTTTTTGATACCAAGGTATTTACATAAATCTTCCATAACTGAGTTTTTGTATTCTGTTCCCATGTCCGTAATGAACGTCTTCATTGGACCATATTTCAGAATAAAATCTTCGAAAATACCTTTTGCTACAGTTTTTGCACTTTTGTTTGGTATTGGTATGGCAACAAGGTATTTTATTAAATCACATATCAGTGTGACTGTGTAATCATTACCTTGCTCTGATTTTGGTTAGTGTTAAAGGAGTTCGAGTGTGCGTTGACGCTTTTGATTTTTGGCATTTAGGGCACTTTTTCACAAAATTCGTGATATCACGCGTCATATTTTTCCAATAGTAATAGCGTCTTATTTTTGCAATAGTTTCTGTTGTTCCCGTATGACCTCCTTGAATTGGATTATCATGGAAAGTAGACAGTATTTCTTCAATTTCTTTATTACTTTTTTCAACTTCTTAATGCCCATTTCTTTAAAGGAATATATTGAGACGTATTCAAAGATTTCTTCGCACGGTGTCTTTTTGAGTTGTTTGATAGTAAATATACCGGCTTCTTTTTCAAGCCTTGTGAGGCGGCCACTATGGTAGCCCCCACAGTTTATAATTATAGTATTAATAGTTTATAAACATTAATTCTATATAATAATAAATCGTAAATTAAGGGCAAGAAGCCATGTAGCCAGCAAGGGCGAAATTTAGGTTTGAATTTAACCACCGGCCGCCGCAGCAACCGTGCGTTGCTGATCGGTTACTCAACACCGTCTCGAGAGCGCAGCTTTAATTCGGCGGCGAAGAGCGAAAGTTCCGAGGCGAAGTTGCGAAGGCTCGTGGCGAAGTTGAGCGGCCGAGGCAAGCGTATGGCTCGCTTGCGAGCGTACCTGCACTTTTGGAGCGAGCATCACAGTAAGTAGACGTGTGCAGCAGAAGGCAGAGAAAAAAGGGTGACTTAGTGTGCGCAGCGGAGCGCTAGGGCTCCGAACAGTGCAGCAGGGCTTTAACTTAGGGAAATCGTGTAAGATAGTAAACAATAAGTAAACAATAAATGAAATTAGCAAGGAATTCGTTCGTTTTCGATTAATATTAAATTCGGACCCCGAAGTTACCAGTATTCAGCATCACCTCTTCTCATAAACAACCCGGCCGTGTATGTGTGAATCAGGACTTAGTTTGGCGATCGCGTGAGCAATCCCGGTCGTGTGTGTGTGTGCGTATTGGTTTCGTTTGTCGATCGCGTGAGCAATCCCGGTCGTGTGGGTGTGTGAATTGGTTAGTTTGCCGATTGCGTGACCAATCCCGGCCGTGCATGTGTGAATCAGGGCTTAGACCGCCGATCGCGTGAGCAATCACGGTCGTGTGTGTGAGTTTAGGCTTAGTCTGCTGACCGCGTGAGCAATCCCGGCCGTGTAGTGGTGTATCAGGTCGTGTGTATGCATATCCTTCCCTTTCCTATGAATGTAGTAGGAGTCATAGTTTGTTTGAAGCACTTCTTCCCCCCTCTAGACCCTCAATCCCAGAAAACTAACAAATGTCTTGTAGATTGCTGGTCCTGGTAAGACCAGTAGCTTCCTAACAGCCTTTGGAAAAATTGATCTAAATCAAAGACTCAATTGATATAGAGATCGACAAAATATATTAACATAATCATTTCGAATGACGTTATATATATTTGGCATCGAAGTGTCCGCGCAGGATTTATTCTGTCTAGTACATTAGCTTTTAGTACATTAGCTGATCTTTTATTGTGATGCGTGATAATGCATCAGCATCAGTTATGATTACCACGACCATTTGGTCTACCTCTTTGGGTGTAATGGTAATTATTACCTCTACCTCTACCTCTGTGATACAACACAGTACTGGCATTTTAAGTCATTTCAGTGCTGCAATTGATATATTTGCCCATGATGTCATTGAAAGTGACAAAGTTTCCTGCTTCCAATATAGTACGGAGTTTATCATGTTCGCAGTTTTTAATCATAGCAGAATTTGATTCCTTTCTAAAGAATGCATTGTCAGGGTCTAAGCCATCATCAATATATGCTGCTTCGAGTTGCTTTCGCAAGTTGTATTGTGATGCTGTTTTATCTATTTGTTTAATGTTAAACAGTTTCGCATTTAATACGTCAAGTGATTCACCTTTGACGTTACCCTTTAGTTTAGTTATTATGGCAGAGATTGTAGTTTCATCTTGTACCTTGTACAAGATTGTGCCAGTTATCTTTGATTTGATAACATCAACGGCCAAATCTTCTTGGTTGCCTTTTGTTCTCTCAACTATGCGTAGAGCTGTTAGGAACCAATTGCTGTTAGGAACCAGTTTCTTACCGTCAAATTAAGGGATAGATGATGAAACTTGTTTCACATATTCCCTATCCAAGGCTACTTGCCATTTTGTCGGTTGCCTCGATCGTTTCAGTATCTCTGTTGATTTCTGTGTCTATTAATGGTTTAGACTCATCTAAGTCGTTAAGCTGGGTTTCATAAAAATCAGACAATAGAGTTAGATCTTCTTCAACATATATTTCAATGTTCTGTTTAATACCGATAGCTTTCAATCTTGTATTTAAGGATTGTATAAATTTGAGACACTGTTTGGATGCTCTTGTGTGAGCTTATCTTGAGGTTCATTTACTGCCTGTACTATGTTTTTATATTGTTTTACCAGTATCTGAACATGGTATATTAGTGTATCGACTTTAATCGATGTATTTTTATTAACGCATTTGTATGACTTCTCAAATTGATCTTTGAAGTCAATAATTGTTTTCGCTAATGTATTCCATTCCATAATATTTTAGGAA
>NW_026996868.1:0-762 GCF_035044405.1 Drosophila montana
AAGTTACGGCAGTCTCAATGACTACCTCAACAAGTAATGATGAAACATCTTCGATGTCCTGTGGAAGCCTAAGAATTGCTTGCGTAATGAAGTAAGTAGATGTCGATTCTCAGTTGTATGTTCTTTATTCAAAGTAAAATAGAACCGCTTTGTGTTCTTATTGCTTCCTCGCCAGAACTGAATCTAACTCGCTTCCAAGTCTGTTGGTCGCTCGTTGACCCAACGTAGCGCTCGAATCGCAGAGTCAGCACATAGCGATGTCAACATAGTTGCAGCGGATATGGCGAAACACCCGGAAACGGTCAGTGCTTAGCTAGCGCAACGTCGTCGTTGCGTTTCATATGTTGACGTTGCGGTGTCGGGTGACTTGCAGAATGGTTTATGAGAAGGCACTTGAAGAGAGTTTATGAGCAGCGGTCGTTGTTGTAGCGAAGAGAAGTGGCCCCTTGAAGAGAGTTTATAGGCAGCGATCGATGTGTGCCGTTGGCACACCACCAAGGGTGGTGTATGGTGTTAACTCCTCCCTCCTTCAAGATCTGCGTCTCGCGGATTACTATTTTGTTCCTCCAGCTGCCGGGCTACGTCGGTTTTTTTCGGAATGCCCTTGGTTGATGTCTACTTCCTCCAAATATAGTACACCAATGCCAATGTTGCTTTCAGGGAGAATGAAAATAAAATTCCGGCGGACATGCTCGACAGTTTCTTCAGGTTTTCCAGGTTGAAATTATGAACATATTCCAATGACAGTTCATATCCTGCGGC
>NW_026996869.1:0-4833 GCF_035044405.1 Drosophila montana
TATTATTTAATGCATATATGGGTGTTATTTAATGCATATACACACTTATTATAAAAATCTTACTAATGTCATGTCCTATATTTATCTCAAGTTGTCCTTGTGGACATCCCTCCCCTTAATTAAGACTGTGGTCCCAAGGTCTGCCTCGTCTTTTTGTTGTACGCACAGGGGGGCTAGCTTACTGCCGAGTCTTTTGATTGTGTTAAATAAGACCCTGTCTCCTACTTCGAATATTCTGTTCTGTCTTGTCTGGTTTTCTCTAGACCGCTGAACGTGTTGTGCCTTTTGAATACTGGCTCAAATCTGTTTCTGCCAACCTGGTTCGGGACTGAACATGAATGAATAGTGCGGCTATACTGGACCGCGGCTAGCAGGATGACCTCAGATGTCTCGTCGATTCTCCTTTCTATCTTGAAACACCTTGCCAATTTTATGAACGTGCTTTGAAAACCCTCTACCTTTGCGATTGATGTACTGTGTAACGGAGGTGCGTTCTTTACTGTCCCCCCATAATTGTTAAACAGCAATGACTGTATCGTCTCTGAGTTGAGAGATGCCTCGTTGTCGCAGTATATATCACGGGAAAAGGGAAGTGTGTTTATTTATTGGGTAAGAAGTGGTTTTACGATTTCTATAGTACAGGGCGCAATCTGTGGAAGGACAGCAAACTTAGAAAATTTGTCTATGCATGAAATATCTGGCATCGGGTACTTGTCTAGCAAAGTCTTTTCGTTTAGTTTACGAAAGTCTATAAGCATCCTCTTTTTTTATTATAATATGGGGATCATGACTATCTGATAATGCTGTTCGATAGAAGGTCCTCCATTTTACGAGTCACGAAATCAGCTACTCCCATTGGGTAGGGATACAGCGTTGAATATATGGGGTCGTTATCCGTTGTTCGGATAGTGGCTACTACGGATGTGTTATATCGCAGTGTCTCTTTAGAGTCTGCGAACATTTTTGCTCTGTTTCGAGCATTTTAACAAATTTGACCTTTGCGTCGTGTGATGCGTTAATATTAATTTTAGTAAAATTAACATTTCTACATCTATAAAATTGAATCTTTTCTCATACATTTCCAAAATTTATTACGTTGGTCTTTAAGCTGATGACAGCGTCTATCTCTCTTAACAGATCTAGATATTGTGAGTTTAGCAAGAAGAATTGGCTGCTTACGCCCATAAATATTCTTAACAAACATTTTTGTTTGATATTATTTGATCCATGAATGGAATGGATCGTGCAGGTGGAATCTACAGGGACTAAGATTTTAAGCCTGGGAAGGGCTTGATGTAATTTTTGGAAGCGCCCGCTACATTTCGCTGTACGAATGGCAGCAGGGATCTTCCCCTTAAAATTAATATCATCACCCTCGTCCTCGGAGGTACTATTGCTTGTGCTATTTCTGACGCCATATTGTCGTAAGTACCAGACACTTGAGCTTCTTCTTGAACAACATGGTTTTCCTATGAGTTCTTGATCTTTTTCCTGCCCGCGGATTTAAGTTCTGCCTCCCGAGCCTTGTTGTTGCTGCCTGAACCCTAAAATGGAAACGTCCACCTACATTGGCTCTGCGGATTCTGTTTTGTGGTCTTGTTTTGGGATTGCAAGGCTTGGCGCTATGTTGCCTATTAAAGGAAGGGCTCTTTCCCTGTCCGTAGTGGATCCTGTTCTTTTGTTCATACTGTTTAGACTGCTGTTGGTTCCTAGAACGCTCATAATAATTCTCTGCGAAGTGGTATATATTTCTCCACCTCATTTTAGTAATTTAAAAGTGGAAGGCTTCCCTGTCGGAGCGTACTAAGCTCTTGTTCTATGACGTGGAGCGGTCGCTTGTCGCTATATGCGAAATCGAGCCTACTAATAATAGCCTGGAAGTACATGGGGGTGTAAAATGAAGCGAGTGCAGTATTAGTTGCGCCCTTCCGAGTATGATGATCGCTTGATAGTGGCGAGAACTATCGTCATATGGTTTGTAAATATCATACGTGGCTACTGCTGACAATCGCCAAAACGTGTATGTATCCTGCTTTCCTCCGAGTTCTTTTTAGCATCCAGAGGTTCTTCATATCTGATACCCTCTATAATTTGAGCGTTTTGATAGATCTGAGTTTCAGGCAATGCGATGTGCGTGCTTTCGAGCTGTCCAGTCAAATCGTTTATCTCTCTGCTCATTCTGCGCCAATTGTTGCGCTAGTGCTCTAGACACTGCAGCCTCGACCATCGCACGTAATTGCTCTGCGGTTACGTCCGGTATTTTTTCTTAGAATGTTTTTCAGTACGGATATGTAATTTCTTGACGCTAGTAAGTAGGGATTAAAGGACAGAATCGCTGCCACAAAATCGGTGGTCTACTTTCGGCCAGTAATAGAAAACGACATTATTTGTTTTTGACACTTATTGTTCAGATTATTAATACCCCCAATTTCCATTCCATTTCCATCCAGGCGCAGCGCGTGCTGCATTTCATTTGGTGTTGGTAGAAGAGGGTGTAGAGTATTCCCTAGTCGAGAGGTCCCGACTAAAGTCTCTTACTTGTTGAATTAATTATTTATTTTAATAATACTAGTCCCTTCACCCATTAAAAAAGGTAAATAAGTCCAGAAAATGCGCGTAGCTCGGGCAATTTCTGATTAGTATATGTGTATGTATGAGTATTTATTTATTTATTTATTAGTGGTCGACAAAAACGTGTCTTCCTAATTACTTAATACATTCAATTCTGAAAATTAAATGCTACAAGTCTAATTAAAATACACAACTTGCAAATAGCATCGCCGACACGATGGAGATGATTTATTTGCCCGTCCGGCCAGCTATGCCCCTTTTCACAGCTAATTTTGTCAGTGACGTTATTAGAGCCTAAAGCTAAGAAAGAAGGTGAAAAAATAGTATTCTTAAGTACAAATTTCCAATAATCTTAATTTACTATATTATATTAGAATATACAATAAATAGGAAAAAAGAAAGAAAAAAGCTTTTAACAAAAATTTATTAGGGGTAGAGAAAGTTCGGTGGAGAGAACGTGATACAAACTTTGGTAATTTTTACATAGTACACGAAAAGAATTGTGCTTAGCGTAATTTGTTGTGCACGTTCTTCATCTTCATTAAAGCTTACAAAAGAATGTAATCATATGTATGTACTAATCAGTGCATACACAGATACGTACGTATATAGATTATAATAATTTACTTAGATATGTTTGTAGATATTATTTTCTTTCCACAAGTAGAAGCAGTCCACAAAGTGGAACTTTTCAACACTGTTACTAATTATCTGCACGCGTACTTTAAGATTTATATTTCGTAAATATTTGTTATAATTCAATGATTTTAACAATTTATAATGCTGCTTATGTAAAATTAGTAGATGGTCTCAAGAGGTTGATTAATACATTAAAAAATTATATCATTGGATTAAGGTTGTTATATATGTGATTCTAATAGAAAATTAAGTAGCGCGAGCTTTTTTATATGTATATAAAATCGCGGTGGTAAAAGAGTGAGTATGTTCCAACCCTCTTACTTCATGTTTTCGCGTTGTCGATTTTATATTGCCAATTTGCGATCAGTATAAGGCAAGACGCCGTTAAGCTTATAGTTCGTAGTATCATTGGAGTTAGGGCAAGGAGCCACGCATAAGTTAGGTTTGAATTTAACCGCCGGCCGCCGCAGCAACCGTGCGCTGCCGATCGGTTGCTCAACACCGTCTCGAGACCGCAGCTTCAATTAGGCGGCGAAGAGCGAAAGCTCCGAGGCGAAGTTGCGAAAGCTCGCAGCGAAGTAGAGCGACCGAGGCAAACGCACGGCTCGCCTGCGAGCGTGCCGTCACTTTTGGAGCGAGCATCAGAGTAAGTAGACGTGTGCAACAGAAGGCGAACAAAGGAGACTTAGGGTGTGCAGCGGAGCGCTAGGGCTCCGAACAGTGCGGCAGGGCTTTAACTTAGGGAAATCGTATAAGGTATCGAATAGAAAGTGGATATGAATGAATGAAGTTAGCAAGAAAAGTCGGTTAATTCTTTTTATTTTCGATTAATTCTAACTTCGGACCCCGAAGTTAACCAGTGTTCAGCATTACCTAGCACGCCGTGTATGTGTGAATCGGAGCTTAGCCTATCGACCGCGTGAGCAATCCCGGCCGTGTATGTGTGAATCAGGCCTTTGCCTACCGATCGCGTGAGCAATCCCGGTCGTGTGTGTGTGAATTGGGTTAGCCTGCTGACCGCGTGAGCAATCCCGGCCGTGCATGGGTGAATAAGGGCCTGGTCTGCTGACCGCGTGAGCAATACCGGTTATGTGTATGCATTTCCCTCCCTATCCTATGAAAGTAGTAGGAGTCCTCCCCCCTCTAAATCCCCCATCCCAGCAAACTAACAAATGCCTTATAGATTGCTTGTCATGGTAAGACTGAGAGTTGTATCCCGTCCAGTAGCTTCATTACAAGACTATTGGCCTTCTGGCACTATGCGGTATGAGCAGTGCGGCATCGATCCTGCCATACGCACGCAAGACTGCATTGTCATCCAAGTAGGGCGCCAGCACTCTTATGTCGCTTTGATGACCGACTGATTCTTCATTGTACGAGGCTCGAACCTCGTCAGGGAACGCTTTGCATTGCGCTCGCCGTATCAGCAAGTTCTCAGCGTCCTCAGGCAAATTCACTCGGCATCTCTTCTTCATCATCACAGGATGAGTGTTCCATGCCCGGTTCGGGCTGCGGCCAACTGCTTTCCGGCTGCCGCAAAAATGTTGGCTCGTCTAACCATCGTGACCGTTGGCTGAGGTCTACGTGGCAATGCGGCCTCGCTCCGTCGTCTGCTGCATTTTC
>NW_026996870.1:0-14120 GCF_035044405.1 Drosophila montana
AATCGCTGGTTATTCTCCATTTTCGTGCAGTTGTACGCCAAAGTTGTTTCCGTAAACGCGCAGAAGAATATAGGCCAATCCACAGGTTGGCCTCCAAGCTCGGGTAGCTCTGGTAATTTGCGTAGCAGGCATACATTGTTCCTGGGGGTCGCCCATGCGAAGTTCCCAGTTGCCTGCGTTGGCTCCAAAATGATCGCTGGTTGGTTCTCTAGTGCCGGTGTGTAGCTGAGCGTTGGCTGCGCAATGCCTGCAGAACAATATGGCGTCGAGCGGCTTGATGTTGTAGAACAGTTATCCATAACTGTAGCTCGTTCTACCGTTTGTAACTTTGGTCCCAAATTTCCATTCAATGACGTATGCAATGCCTCACTCAGAGATGGCGTTCTGCTCAAAATGGAAGTTCCACTCAAATTTGCAGTTTTACTAAAACTTACACTCGAATTTGGGATTTCACTCATAATTGTAGTTTCACTCGAACTTACACTACCTCTGCAACTCGTGCTCTATCGCAGCGAATCTCTTTATCAAATCCATGACTTGAGTACTTAAGAGTTTCGTGCTTGGGCTTGGCGCTCCTGTTAATATGCTGGCTCGTGCACTCATTCCTGCGGCCACAGTGCCGGCACTTGTGCCCACATCCACGGTGCTGGGTCTTTGTGGCGCGCTCACAGCGGGAACTTGCATTTATGATACAGTGCTCACCATTCTACTTGACCGCTTCGGACGCACCTCACTCGCCGTGGTAGTTATCTCCTGGCCATCGTTCGGGCGTGGGCTTTTCCTGGGTGACTGTTGTGTCATCATAATCACCTCGGAGATGAATTCTACTATATTTTACGCTGGCTGCGTACATATGGTAACTCTATAACTGGGGTGGAGGCCCTGCCTGGGCTGTGTCTATGTACACGCACTGTAACTCCAAAGTTACACCACGTCTTGTCTCCAGTGCAATTTGGAGTTGCAATTTGAACACTGCAAGGTTTACGCCTGGCCCCTGGCCATGTTACTCCGATGTTAATAGAGACAGCGTAATGCAAAACGTGCTAGTGCAAGTGTTTTATTCTGAACGGATTACATAAGTTAGGACTTAGATATATATTTCCTCAGAATCTTACCGCAGTCTTCCCTCCTACGGCCATCTAACTCATGACGATAATGAGCTTAACATTTAAGTAATGGCGGCAACAAGCCAAATACAATGTGCCCGTACATTCAGAGGGCAAAAATACATACTTTCAGAATATACTTAATACTAAACAATCGATAACCTAATTCATCCCGCAACAATTAGAATCACATATATAACCTTAATCAAATGATATAATTTATTTGAGACCATCTACTAATTTTACATAAGCAGCATTATAAATTATTAAAATCATTGAATTATAACAAATATTTACGAAATATAAATCTTAAAGTACGCGTGCAGATAATTAGTAACTGTGTTGAAAAATTCCACTTTGTGGACTGCTTCTACTTGTGGAAAGAAAATTATATCTACAAACATATCTATGTATATTATTATAATCTATATACGTACGTATGTGTGTATGCACTGATTAGTACATACACATGATTACAATCTTTCGTAAGCTTTAATAAAGATATTGACTATTGAATAAGGAATTGATGTTTAAATGCATACTGTACGTGTGTTGTCTTCCTACATACATATGTTGATTGTTGGCGACATAGATTCTTCTTTTCTGTTAGGGCGTCTTCAATGCTCTGTTCCGTCTAGACCTACCAGGAATTATCGCCCCTTATTCCTACCTACGTGCACAACAAATAACGCTATGCACAATTCTTTTCGTGTACTATGTAAAAATTACAAAAGTTTGTATCACGTTCTCTCCACCGAACTTTCTCTACCCCTAATAAATTTTTTTTCTTTCTTTTTTCCTATTTATTGTATATTCTAAAATAAAAAAGATTATATTATATCATTAAGACTATTTGTATTTTTACTTAATAACGTCACTGACAAAATTAGCTGTGAAAAAGGGCATAGCTGGCCGGATGGGCAAATAAAACACCTCCATCGTGTCGGCGATGCTATTTGCAAATTGTGTATTTTAATTAGATTATTTTAATAGTATTTTAATTATTTATTAAATAATTAGGAAGACACGTTTTTGTCGACCACTAATAAATAAATAAATACTCATACATACACATATACTAACATATACACATATACACTATTACTGGCCGAAAGTAGACCACTAATTTTGTGCCAGCGATTCTGTCCTTTAATCCCTACTTACTAGCGTCAAGAAATTACATATCCGTACTGAAAAACATTCTAAGAAAAAATACCGGACGTAACCGCAGAGCAATTACGTGCGATGGTCGAGGCTGCAGTGTCTAGAGCACTAGCGCAACAATTGGCGCAGAATGAGCAGAGAGATAAACGATTTGACTGGACAGCTCGAAAGCACGCACATCGCATTGCCTGAAACTCAGATCTATCAAAACGCTCAAATTATAGAGGGTATCAGATATGAAGAACCTCTGGATGCTAAAAAGAACTCGGAGGAAAGCAGGATACATACACGTTTTGGCGATTGTCAGCAGTAGCCACGTATGATATTTACAAACCATATGACGATAGTTCTCGCCACTATCAAGCGATCATCATACTCGGAAGGGCGCAACTAATACTGCACTCGCTTCATTTTACACCCCCATGTACTTCCAGGCTATTATTAGTAGGCTCGATTTCGCATATAGCGACAAGCGACCGCTCCACGTCATAGAACAAGAGCTTAGTACGCTCCGACAGGGAAGCCTTCCACTTTTAGAATACTACATAGAGGAGGAAAAGCTTAGTTGACAAATGTCGTACGACTCTGTTTGAGTGAATCGTACGTGCGAGAAATTCAGAGTTTGCGGCGCATCCCCCCGATATGCCGTCCGCCTTAGCATAAGCCCAGGAAATCGAAGCAAACCATGACATTTACCACTTCGAAGAGAATTATGCCAAAAGCCTAGAGGAGAAGGCTCATACATCTGAGCGTTCTAGGAACCAACAGCAGTCTAAACAGTATGAACAAAAGAAAAGGGTCCACTACGGATAGGGAAAGAGCCCTTCCTTCAATAGGCAACATAGCGCCAAGCCTTGCAATCCCAAAACAAGACCTCAAAACAGTATCCTTAGAGCCCATGGATGTGGACGTGTACATATCAGGGTTCAGGGAGCATACTGCCCATCAGTAACAACAAGGCTCGGGAGGCAGAACTTAAGTCCGCGAGCATGGTATTTTGTTAATTATGTTACATTTGACCATCATTGGAATTAAAGCCTTTATATTTGTAAGAAAATGTTGCATAATTTTCTTAGGTTTGACAGCTTCTTTTATTTCATTTTTGTTCTAGCACGCTTAGTTCGTGAGGCATTCTGATAGTCGTGGTACAGAAGTTGGGGATTTGTACATTTTGGTGGATTCTGTTGGTTTTTGTGTTCTTATAGCCTCTGTCAACTGACCACATTTCTTACACAATCTTACACAAAATGTGTAAAATGCGGCCTGTAAGTTTTTCCTTAAGAACACACATTTTACACATTTTTAAAAAATGTGACATTTTACGCTCCGAACCGTGTTTTTTTGCGATGATTTATCGAGTTTTCTATCGATGTCATGAAAAATGTGAAAGTGTCATTACCATAAACAGATGATATAGCAACCAAGGCAAGCGGTAACTTTAAATTATAATTTGAAATTTTAATAATCCCACAGTTTTTAACATTTAAAGATGGCCAAATGCCGCAAAGAGTCCCTTAAATGAAGCCCCTACTTCGAAGTAGTGTTTTTTGACTTTTGAAAGGAAATCTTTGCAGCGTTTAGATAAATCAAAGCAACTCGATCAGCTGTTTATTTAACGAAGCGGTACTCTTCCCACTCACATGTTACCGACAACCGATGGAACACCAATATGTGAAATATAAAAATATGACATTTCTTAAGTATAGTGGACAAAGGCTATTATTTGTTTTTTATTTAATATTGTTTTAATTAATTTGGTGTTTCCTATACCTATATAAGAATTATCTTACTCATTGCAAAAGGATATTTGCCCAAAATCCAAGACAGTTTTATAATTTTGTACGGTTGAAGGGTAAATCTTCCATCTTTTCTTTCTCTCGGGATGGATGATTAGCTAGCAATGATTCTGATGCTGCTGGCCTCTTTGTCCTAAAATAATTCTTACCCCGATAATATTACTTCCTTTACTTCTATACTTGTTCCTATAATTTGCCATTCCTCTCTCCTTTTTGCTAAAAATTCTTTAAAGTCTTGTCTACTCAGGAAGTGTAATGCCTTCCTTCTTCGACCATTGGTAAAGCTTTTTAATCTACCCCTTGAATCTTCTGTCATTCTCTTTGGAAAAATTCTTATATCATTCCTAATCACAAGAAAAGTGGATAGTCTAATATAAAAAATTATAGGTGCACTGTAAAACTGTGAGCTATCCCTAAATTATTTGACAAAATAATTACTTCGACTTTGCAGCATTTCCGCAAATTAGTTGTCTTCCTTGTACAACATGAATTCGAAAAGAATCGGTCAGAATTCATCGGTCGGAATTCAAAGAATCTGGTAAATTATGCTTTCCTGTCTAGAATGCAAACTGACTTCAGTAGGGTGTTTGACTCTGTGCACTATGAACTTTTACATTTTACAGGTTCAAGTTACTTCTGGTTTTTATAAACGTATGTTTATGACTTTTAATCGTACTACACCTTATCTTGTCAGTTATACAATCGACAATACTCCATTGCAACGTATACTAACAGTTAAGTACCTAGGCGTTCATTTTTATTCTATACTCTGCTTCAATCACATATAGCTACCGTCGTTTATAAGGCTGACTTAGATTCATTAAACGTTGGTCTAAAGATTTTAACGATCCCTTCATAACCAAACTTTTATACATCTCTCTTGTACGCCCAATCTTTGAATACTGCCTTGGCATCTGGTCTCCGCAGTATAATAATAGCCAGGATCGTATTAACTCAGTTCAGAAGCAATTTCTGCTTTTTGCCTTACGAGGTTTAAATTGGGACCCCAATTTGCGTTTGCCATCATTCTCCAGTAGGCTTCTTCTTCTTGCTCTTTCGTTCTGAACCAGCCGTAGGACAATCCTCGGTGTTGTCTTCCTACATAAGTTAATTGTCTGCTCCATTCAGACCTACCAGGATTTATCACACTTTATTCCTACCTACTTGCACAACAAATTACGCTATGCAAAATTCTTTTTGTGTACTATGTAAAAATTACAATAGTTTGTATCACGTTTTCGCCACTGAGCTTTCTATACCCCTAATAAATTTATTTACTTTGTAAAAATCGTTTGTTCTTTCTATTTTCCTATTTATTGTATATTCTAAAATAGTAAAGTAAATTAAGATTATTTGTAATTTTTACTTAAGAATACTATTTTCGCTAATAACAACGACCGATGGAGGTGTTTTATTTACCCTCCCGGCCAGCTATGCCCCTTTTCACATCTAATTTTGTCAGTAACGCTGTTAGAGCCTAAACTAAAGAATAAGGGTGTAAGTAAAAAAAAATAGAGTACTTTATTAAAATTGAAAATAATCTTAATTTTCTATATTATTAAAAAAATACAATAAATAGGAAAAAAGAATGAAATAAATTGTTGCAAGTGTTCTATTCAAATGATTAGAAATTGAATTGATTTGAAACAACGAAAGATCTAGCATGCAGTTTATAAAGTCATGCTGTGCTGAGGGTACTAGATAATTTTCGGCAGTGAATAATGACCAAGAGATGCTTGGCAATTTAAACTCATCCAACACTATGAATAGGTCATAACCACGTACGTCAGTAGAAACTTTTTTTTAGTAATATGTTTCATATAAACTTGAATAGCAGAAGAAGGAACAAAGGAGCATGTTATATAGATATTCCGTGTAGGAAAAGACACCTTAACTGAGACAACCTCAGCGTCAGTAGGCGTACTAAAACAGAAAAGTTCTGACTGGAGAGTGTCTTTAACGGCAATTAATATACCGCCCCCTCGAGTCGGCCGATCATTTCTATGCAAAATGAAATTGTTCGAAAAAACTTCAATATCAGATGTGGTTGAATTTAACCATGTTTCTGAAAATGCAATGATATCCGAATCGAAAGAAGTGCTAGCTATAGAAAGATTTTTAAGCTTAGGATTGAGGCCTCTGACATTCTGATAATGAATGGAAACTAGGTCGGAAGGCGAATTTAGTTTTTTTAGGGCAGTAACGGTACCTTGTATCTAGGGGACCGGAAGGGTGACAGGGTTTCGCATTTTTTACTTAAACTCGTGAACAATCATGTGGGGAGACCAAAATGTAGGATCACATATGATTGGGAATAAATCATGTAAAAAATTAATTTTGAAAGATGCTTTATCACGAGGGGTGGAGAAATTAAATTTGGTGATTGACACGCTAGCAGAAGATTTGCAAACAATTTAGGCTGCCAATGACTCAAAAGTGGTGTCAGACGAAAGTCGAGACACAAAAACTTGCCTACGAGGGGCAACAACAGTCAGAGTAGGAGCTGATGGGGCTGAAATAATACACTAGTTGGTGGGGCCAAAGAGGCAACATGATTGCTTTTAACAATCTGGGCTATATTTTACACAGGTCTACCTTTGCGGCCAGAAGTTGACGGGACTGAAGCAGTTTCGCTGACTGGGGCAGGTTCAACAGCGGGGACTACTTGGACCACTCCAGGGGATACAACAGGGGTCATATTTGGACAATCGCTCGGCGAAGGCGATAATGACAACATTGGAGGTAAATCCAAGTTGGAAGGCAGTGACAAGAGGCGTAGTTGTTTGAATAGTTGCCCTCTCCGGGCAACTGCAAAAATTGGGGCTCTAACCGGCGATTCGGTGGAGATTCGAATTTGTAATTGGTAAGCAACTCAAAACTCGAGTCAGAGCTACTCGAGCTACTCATTCTGGAGAAATCAATTTGCTTGTCGAAGCCGCCACAGCCCTTCTTGACAATTGAAGCGATCTTGTCGCAATCACGCCCAGTGAGACCTGCCCATTTAGCATGCATCATACTCTCACATAACCAACAATTAACAAATTGTGGCTGTGCAGAATCCCCTGGAGTAGTCCCAGTAGTTGAAACTGCTTCTGCCCTGTCAGCTTCTGGCCGCAAAAGTAGACTAGCGCGAAATCTAGCCCAGATTGTTAAAAGCAATTATGGTGCCTCTTTGGCCCCATCAACAAGTGTATTATCTCAGCCCCATCAGCTCCTACTCTGACTGTTGTTGCCCCTCGTAGGCAAGTTTTTGTGTCTCGACTTTCGTCTGACCCCACTTGTGAGTCATTGGCAGCCTATATTGCTAGCAAATCTTCTGCTAGCGTGTCAATCACCAAATTTAATTTCTCCACCCCTCGTGATATAGCATCTTTCAAAATAATGTTTCACATGATTTATTCCCAATCATATGTGATCCTAAATTTTAGTCTCCTCACATGATTGTTCACGAGTTTAAGTAAAAAATGCGAAACCCTGTCACCCTTCCGGTCCCCTAGATACAAGGTACCGTTACTGCCCTAAAAAAACTAAATTCGCCTTCCGATCTAGTTTCACATATTCATTATCAGAATGTCGGAGGCCTCATTCCTAAGCTTAAAAATCTTTCTATGGCTAGCACTTCCTTCGATTCGGATATCATTGCATTTTCAGAAACATGGTTAAATTTAACCATATCTGATTTTGAAGTTTTTTCGAACAATTTCATTGTGCATAGAAATGATCGGCCGACTAGAGGTGGGGGGGTAAAATTGCTGTTAAAGCCATTTTCCAGTCGGAACCATTCTATTTTATCACCGACGCTGAGATTGTCTCAGTTAAGGTGTCTTTTCCATCACGCTGTATCTATATAACATGCTCCTATGTTCCTCCTTCTTCTGATATTCAAGTTTATATGAAACATATTTCTTGTATTAACGAAGTTTCTGCACACGTGCGTGGTAATGACCTATTTATAGTGTTGGGTGAGTTTAATTTTCCGAACATCTCTGGGTCATTATTCACTGCCGAAAATTACCTAGTTCCCTCAGCTCAGCGTGACTTTATATATTGCATGCTAGTCCTTTCGCTATTTAAAATCAATTCAATTTCTAATCATTTGAATAGAACACTTGATCTTGTATTTGTCAACGATTACCTGACTGATAATGTGTCAAGTTCCCCGCCTTTATTTCTTCCAGAGGACGTATATCATCCTACCTTAGAGGTTGCAATGTTCAATAAGCCCCGCCGTTGCTTTCGCAAAGGAAACTATTCCCTGATTAATCAACCGATTCATGCAACCGATTGGTATTTTTTATATGACTCGGTTGATATGAATATTGCTGTTAATTTTTTTTATAATACCCTGAACTCTCTCTTAGATGTCTGTACCGCTTATTTTTAATCAACAATTTATTTCATTCTTTTTTCCTATTTATTGTATTTTTTTAATAATATAGAAAATTAAGATTATTTTCAATTTTAATAAAGTACTCTATTTTTTTTTACTTACACCCTTATTCTTTAGTTTAGGCTCTAACAGCGTTACTGACAAAATTAGATGTGAAAAGGGGCATAGCTGGCCGGGAGGGTAAATAAAACACCTCCATCGGTCGTTGTTATTAGCGAAAATAGTATTCTTAAGTAAAAATTACAAATAATCTTAATTTACTTTACTATTTTAGAATATACAATAAATAGGAAAATAGAAAGAACAAACGATTTTTACAAAGTAAATAAATTTATTAGGGGTATAGAAAGCTCAGTGGCGAAAACGTGATACAAACTATTGTAATTTTTACATAGTACACAAAAAGAATTTTGCATAGCGTAATTTGTTGTGCAAGTAGGTAGGAATAAAGTGTGATAAATCCTGGTAGGTCTGAATGGAGCAGACAATTAACTTATGTAGGAAGACAACACCGAGGATTGTCCTACGGCTGGTTCAGAACGAAAGAGCAAGAAGAAGAAGCCTACTGGAGAATGATGGCAAACGCAAATTGGGGTCCCAATTTAAACCTCGTAAGGCAAAAAGCAGAAATTGCTTCTGAACTGAGTTAATACGATCCTGGCTATTATTATACTGCGGAGACCAGATGCCAAGGCAGTATTCAAAGATTGGGCGTACAAGAGAGATGTATAAAAGTTTGGTTATGAAGGGATCGTTAAAATCTTTAGACCAACGTTTAATGAATCTAAGTCAGCCTTATAAACGACGGTAGCTATATGTGATTGAAGCAGAGTATAGAATAAAAATGAACGCCTAGGTACTTAACTGTTAGTATACGTTGCAATGGAGTATTGTCGATTGTATAACTGACAAGATAAGGTGTAGTACGATTAAAAGTCATAAACATACGTTTATAAAAACCAGAAGTAACTTGAACCTGTAAAATGTAAAAGTTCATAGTGCACAGAGTCAAACACCCTACTGAAGTCAGTTTGCATTCTAGACAGGAAAGCATAATTTACCAGATTCTTTGAATTCCGACCGATGAATTCTGACCGATTCTTTTCGAATTCATGTTGTACAAGGAAGACAACTAATTTGCGGAAATGCTGCAAAGTCGAAGTAATTATTTTGTCAAATAATTTAGGGATAGCTCACAGTTTTACAGTGCACCTATAATTTTTTATATTAGACTATCCACTTTTCTTGTGATTAGGAATGATATAAGAATTTTTCCAAAGAGAATGACAGAAGATTCAAGGGGTAGATTAAAAAGCTTTACCAATGGTCGAAGAAGGAAGGCATTACACTTCCTGAGTAGACAAGACTTTAAAGAATTTTTAGCAAAAAGGAGAGAGGAATGGCAAATTATAGGAACAAGTATAGAAGTAAAGGAAGTAATATTATCGGGGTAAGAATTATTTTAGGACAAAGAGGCCAGCAGCATCAGAATCATTGCTAGCTAATCATCCATCCCGAGAGAAAGAAAAGATGGAAGATTTACCCTTCAACCGTACAAAATTATAAAACTGTCTTGGATTTTGGGCAAATATCCTTTTGCAATGAGTAAGATAATTCTTATATAGGTATAGGAAACACCAAATTAATTAAAACAATATTAAATAAAAAACAAATAATAGCCTTTGTCCACTATACTTAAGAAATGTCATATTTTTATATTTCACATATTGGTGTTCCATCGGTTGTCGGTAACATGTGAGTGGGAAGAGTACCGCTTCGTTAAATAAACAGCTGATCGAGTTGCTTTGATTTATCTAAACGCTGCAAAGATTTCCTTTCAAAAGTCAAAAAACACTACTTCGAAGTAGGGGCTTCATTTAAGGGACTCTTTGCGGCATTTGGCCATCTTTAAATGTTAAAAACTGTGGGATTATTAAAATTTCAAATTATAATTTAAAGTTACCGCTTGCCTTGGTTGCTATATCATCTGTTTATGGTAATGACACTTTCACATTTTTCATGACATCGATAGAAAACTCGATAAATCATCGCAAAAAAACACGGTTCGGAGCGTAAAATGTCACATTTTTTAAAAATGTGTAAAATGTGTGTTCTTAAGGAAAAACTTACAGGCCGCATTTTACACATTTTGTGTAAGATTGTGTAAGAAATGTGGTCAGTTGACAGAGGCTATAAGAACACAAAAACCAACAGAATCCACCAAAATGTACAAATCCCCAACTTCTGTACCACGACTATCAGAATGCCTCACGAACTAAGCGTGCTAGAACAAAAATGAAATAAAAGAAGCTGTCAAACCTAAGAAAATTATGCAACATTTTCTTACAAATATAAAGGCTTTAATTCCAATGATGGTCAAATGTAACATAATTAACAAAATACCATGCTCGCGGACTTAAGTTCTGCCTCCCGAGCCTTGTTGTTACTGATGGGCAGTATGCTCCCTGAACCCTGATATGTACACGTCCACATCCATGGGCTCTAAGGATACTGTTTTGAGGTCTTGTTTTGGGATTGCAAGGCTTGGCGCTATGTTGCCTATTGAAGGAAGGGCTCTTTCCCTATCCGTAGTGGACCCTTTTCTTTTGTTCATACTGTTTAGACTGCTGTTGGTTCCTAGAACGCTCAGATGTATGAGCCTTCTCCTCTAGGCTTTTGGCATAATTCTCTTCGAAGTGGTAAATGTCATGGTTTGCTTCGATTTCCTGGGCTTATGCTAAGGCGGACGGCATATCGGGGGGATGCGCCGCAAACTCTGAATTTCTCGCACGTACGATTCACTCAAACAGAGTCGTACGACATTTGTCAACTAAGCTTTTCCTCCTCTATGTAGTATTCTAAAAGTGGAAGGCTTCCCTGTCGGAGCGTACTAAGCTCTTGTTCTATGACGTGGAGCGGTCGCTTGTCGCTATATGCGAAATCGAGCCTACTAATAATAGCCTGGAAGTACATGGGGGTGTAAAATGAAGCGAGTGCAGTATTAGTTGCGCCCTTCCGAGTATGATGATCGCTTGATAGTGGCGAGAACTATCGTCATATGGTTTGTAAATATCATACGTGGCTACTGCTGACAATCGCCAAAACGTGTATGTATCCTGCTTTCCTCCGAGTTCTTTTTAGCATCCAGAGGTTCTTCATATCTGATACCCTCTATAATTTGAGCGTTTTGATAGATCTGAGTTTCAGGCAATGCGATGTGCGTGCTTTCGAGCTGTCCAGTCAAATCGTTTATCTCTCTGCTCATTCTGCGCCAATTGTTGCGCTAGTGCTCTAGACACTGCAGCCTCGACCATCGCACGTAATTGCTCTGCGGTTACGTCCGGTATTTTTTCTTAGAATGTTTTTCAGTACGGATGTGTAATTTCTTGACGCTAGTAAGTAGGGATTAAAGGACAGAATCGCTGGCACAAAATTAGTGGTCTACTTTCGGCCAGTAATAGTGTATATGTGTATATGTTAGTATATGTGTATGTATGAGTATTTATTTATTTATTAGTGGTCGACAAAAACGTGTCTTCCTAATTATTTAATAAATAATTAAAATACTATTAAAATAATCTAATTAAAATACACAATTTGCAAATAGCATCGCCGACACGATGGAGGTGTTTTATTTGCCCATCCGGCCAGCTATGCCCTTTTTCACAGCTAATTTTGTCAGTGACGTTATTAAGTAAAAATACAAATAGTCTTAATGATATAATATAATCTTTTTTATTTTAGAATATACAATAAATAGGAAAAAAGAAAGAAAAAAAATTTATTAGGGGTAGAGAAAGTTCGGTGGAGAGAACGTGATACAAACTTTTGTAATTTTTACATAGTACACGAAAAGAATTGTGCATAGCGTTATTTGTTGTGCACGTAGGTAGGAATAAGGGGCGATAATTCCTGGTAGGTCTAGACGGAACAGAGCATTGAAGACGCCCTAACAGAAAAGAAGAATCTATGTCGCCAACAATCAACATATGTATGTAGGAAGACAACACACGTACAGTATGCATTTAAACATCAATTCCTTATTCAATAGTCAATATCTTTATTAAAGCTTACGAAAGATTGTAATCATGTGTATGTACTAATCAGTGCATACACACATACGTACGTATATAGATTATAATAATATACATAGATATGTTTGTAGATATAATTTTCTTTCCACAAGTAGAAGCAGTCCACAAAGTGGAATTTTTCAACACAGTTACTAATTATCTGCACGCGTACTTTAAGATTTATATTTCGTAAATATTTGTTATAATTCAATGATTTTAATAATTTATAATGCTGCTTATGTAAAATTAGTAGATGGTCTCAAATAAATTATATCATTTGATTAAGGTTATATATGTGATTCTAATTGTTGCGGGATGAATTAGGTTATCGATTGTTTAGTATTAAGTATATTCTGAAAGTATGTATTTTTGCCCTCTGAATGTACGGGCACATTGTATTTGGCTTGTTGCCGCCATTACTTAAATGTTAAGCTCATTATCGTCATGAGTTAGATGGCCGTAGGAGGGAAGACTGCGGTAAGATTCTGAGGAAATATATATCTAAGTCCTAACTTATGTAATCCGTTCAGAATAAAACACTTGCACTAGCACGTTTTGCATTACGCTGTCTCTATTAACATCGGAGTAACATGGCCAGGGGCCAGGCGTAAACCTTGCAGTGTTCAAATTGCAACTCCAAATTGCACTGGAGACAAGACGTGGTGTAACTTTGGAGTTACAGTGCGTGTACATAGACACAGCCCAGGCAGGGCCTCCACCCCAGTTATAGAGTTACCATATGTACGCAGCCAGCGTAAAATATAGTAGAATTCATCTCCGAGGTGATTATGATGACACAACAGTCACCCAGGAAAAGCCCACGCCCGAACGATGGCCAGGAGATAACTACCACGGCGAGTGAGGTGCGTCCGAAGCGGTCAAGTAGAATGGTGAGCACTGTATCATAAATGCAAGTTCCCGCTGTGAGCGCGCCACAAAGACCCAGCACCGTGGATGTGGGCACAAGTGCCGGCACTGTGGCCGCAGGAATGAGTGCACGAGCCAGCATATTAACAGGAGCGCCAAGCCCAAGCACGAAACTCTTAAGTACTCAAGTCATGGATTTGATAAAGAGATTCGCTGCGATAGAGCACGAGTTGCAGAGGTAGTGTAAGTTCGAGTGAAACTACAATTATGAGTGAAATCCCAAATTCGAGTGTAAGTTTTAGTAAAACTGCAAATTTGAGTGGAACTTCCATTTTGAGCAGAACGCCATCTCTGAGTGAGGCATTGCATACGTCATTGAATGGAAATTTGGGACCAAAGTTACAAACGGTAGAACGAGCTACAGTTATGGATAACTGTTCTACAACATCAAGCCGCTCGACGCCATATTGTTCTGCAGGCATTGCGCAGCCAACGCTCAGCTACACACCGGCACTAGAGAACCAACCAGCGATCATTTTGGAGCCAACGCAGGCAACTGGGAACTTCGCATGGGCGACCCCCAGGAACAATGTATGCCTGCTACGCAAATTACCAGAGCTACCCGAGCTTGGAGGCCAACCTGTGGATTGGCCTATATTCTTCTGCGCGTTTACGGAAACAACTTTGGCGTACAACTGCACGAAAATGGAGAATAACCAGCGAT
>NW_026996871.1:0-89243 GCF_035044405.1 Drosophila montana
TAGCAGGAAGGAGAGAGGAATGAGAAATAATAGGAGCAGGTATAGAACTAAAGGAAGTAATAGGATAAGTGTAAGAACTATTATTAGGACAGACTGAAGAGTAGGTTGATTGGAAAAAGATAGAAAAGAGGTTAGCAGAATCGGGATCATTGCTAACTTTATCTGTCCCGAGAAAAAAAGAAAATGGCAAACTTGAAGATTTATGCTTCAAGCTTAGAAAATTATAAACTGCCTCGGATTTTGGGCAAATTGCCTTTTGCATAGCACTGAGAATTAAGAAGAAGGAAGTTTGACTTGGCTAAGGAATATTTAGCCAAGTCAATACTCGAACCAGATCTATTAAACGTTTTAAAATATTTAGACTTAATATTTTGTAGGTTTGATAGTCTGGGAGTGAACCAGGGTGGCTTTAAAGAAGCAATTGAGGGAAATGAATTAGGAATACAATCATCTAAGATGGAGTTTAGGCTATTATAAAAAAATTAATAGCAATATTCATATCAACCGAGTCACACATTAGAAATAAGGAAGTCATTTACAAATACCAGATCGAGAGTTCTATTCAAATGATAAGAAATTGAATTTATTTGAAACAAGGAAAGGTCTAAGATGCAATCTATATATATATATATATATATATATAAACCAATTTATGCTACCCACAAATATAAGCCACAATTTAAATGCAATTGACTTTTTGATAATACTCGAATATTCTATAGTATTATACAATAAGATGTACTGTAGAAAATTTCATCAAGATCGGTTAAGATACACAGAAATGATTACAGAAAACGTGTTTTGACCTTTCTCCTATCAGCGGCAACAAGCGCAAATGCCAAGAATTTCTGTATACATGTAAACACACACATTCACGCGCGTCTTCATTGAATTCTATCAACAGCATTGCATTTGCGATTGTATTATTTTCTGTGCTGCTACTCAAAGCTAGCTATTACTCTAGCTCTTATATTTACCAAAATGTATGCATAGGTAGGTTTGTTAGTCTGGGAATGAACTAGGGTAGCTTTGAAGAAGCAATTGAGGGAAATGAATTAGGAATACAATCATCTAAGATGGAGTTTAGGCTATTATAAAAAAATTAATAGCAATATTCATATCAACCGAGTCACACATTAGAAATAAGGTAGTCATTTACAAATACCAGATCGAGAGTTCTATTCAAATGATAAGAAATTGAATTTATTTGAAACAAAAAAAAAGGTCTAGGATGCAATCTATATACATATGTATATATAAACCAATTTATGCTACCCACAAATATAAGCCACAATTTAAATGCAATTGACTTTTCTTTTCTTTATTATTTTCTGTGCTACTACATATAGCTGCCATAGGAACGATCGGTCGAAAATTATGCTGTTGTATGGAATATTTTTTGTTTTTCAAGATATCTTGACCAAACTCGGCATTTATTAGTTTTACTATGCTCCCTCCACTTATGCAAAATCTTATTCACATTGGGCTACTATATCATATAGCTGCCATAGGAACGATCGGTCGAAAATTAAGTTGTTGTATGGAAACCTGTTTTGTTTTTCAAGATATCTTAACCATACTCGGCATTAACTATTTTCCCTGTGCTTCTTAGATACGGGCAAAGCACTATGAGCATTTTGAAAAGGTTGGGTCTGCAAGGGTATTAAAGCACTTCTTTCTCGTTCTCATTGCAATAATATCACTTCCACTTTTTTTTTAAAGTATACCAGATTTTGTTGATGTGTGAAATATTTGTTTTTTGTGTGCCAAAGTCTTCGTTACTGTTCATTTTATGTACCGTTACCATTAAATTGTGTGCTGCGTCGTAATACATGCCCCAATACACACTGCGCGCAAAACTAGAGACTTTCTATCGGAAAGAAAAATACCATTCTTGGAATGGCCAGCGATCAGCCCGGATCTAAACCCAATAGAAGACCTATGGGGCATACTTTCCAATAAAGTTTACAAGGGTGGTCGGCAGTTTGATAACATAAAGCAACTAAAAAAAGCTTTACTGAAGGAGTGGGATCAAATAGACCCTTTAACTCTTGAAAACCTTATCAACTCAATGCCTACAAGACTAAATAAGGTCTTATTAGCAAAGGGCAAGCATATAAACTAATATAAGCCACAATTTAAATGCAATTGACTTTTTGAGAATATACAATTATTCTATAGCACAATAGGATATACTGTAGATCATCAAGATCGGTTAAGAAACACAGAAGTTATTAAAGAAAACGTGCTTTGTCTGGCAGCAAGCGCAAATTGCAAGAATTTCTGTATACATGTACAAACACATTCATGCGCGTCTGCTTTGAATTCTATGAACAGCATTGCAATTGCCATTGTTTTGTTTTCTGTGCTGCTATTTTAATTGGTTTTTTTCTCAGTAAGACTAAATTATTGGTGTGGCTGTTGAGTAGAGGCGGCAGCAAGTACTGCGGTCAGTTGCGAGTTCGAACCCTGCCATGGGGCTCAGTCGTTGACGATTTATCGGTATCCGATTATTCCGCTGTTTGACATGTTTATGCATTGTATAGTTAGTGTCTGTATCTAGAAGCTACATGTCAAGAGATTTGCTCAAAAAACAGTATTTCAGTATCGTTTTTAATCGGTTGCTTGGAAACGGGGCAAGTTTTCGTATATCGGAAACAAACTCGTACTGCGGGGGCACTGGGACTTAAGTTCAAAATTTCAAGTCTCTAGCTCTAATAGGCTCGACGCGTTCATACATGCGGACGGACAGACAAACGGACATGGCTTGATCAATTCGGGTATTGATGCCGATCGTGAATATACATACATATATATATATACATATATATATATACACACACACATAAGTATTGGCACAGCAAGCATGTTCTACTTTGCAACCATTTTGCGTCCGTTTTTGGTAACAAACATCCATGCAAATTAATTTTCCTGTATAAGCCAGTTAATTTCCTTCAAAAATCAGTTAAAGTTTTGTAACAAAAACATAAAAGTAATTTTATTAAATTATTTATATAAAAAATGGCACATTTTTCTGGCACAAAAGTATTGGCACACATAATTATAAAACCTAAAAATATTATATGTGGAACTTAACTAATATTTGGTGGGCAAGCCTTTCTGTTTTATAACAGCCTCTAAACGTTTTGGCATAGAATGAACCAATTTTCTGGTCGTTTCCACCCCGATATTTTGCCATTCTTCCAATAAAACCGTTTTCAGTTGACTTTTGTTGGAAATTACCCGTTTTTTGACCCTCCTATCCAGTTCCTCCCATAAATGTTCAATTGGGTTTAAATCAGGAGATTGTGGCGGATGTGGCAAAACATGTGCCGTGTTATATGCCAGCCACATTTTAACAACGTGGGCCGAATGCTTGGGATCGTTGTCGTGTTGAAAAGTAAAGTTGGATGGTGAGTTTAGGTTTTCGGCGCTTTTTTTGAGGTTTTCCTTTAATATGCCTAAATAAACTGTTTTGTCCATTATCCCATCTATGAATACTAATTCGCCCACGCCGGCAGCAGACATGCAGCCCCATACCATCACTCCCCCGCCGCCATGTTTAACTGTTGCTGCAAGGTTTTTTTTTTCGAAGGCAGTATTTGGCTTGCGCCACACAGTAACTTTGCCATCTGAGCGAAAAATATTAAATTTGCTTTCATCAGAAAATAGTACTTCGTCCCAGAAAACGGATGGCTTAGTTTTATACATATTTGCGTACTCCAAACGTTTAATCTTATTGGCAGAGGAAACAAGTGGCTTACGTCTAGCAACACGTGCACTGTAGTTGGCCTCATGCAGTACCCTTCTGATAGTCATTGGGTGTACCTCTTTTCCAAATTCATTTTTAACCTCAGCAGTTATTTGTGTAGATGTTATTTTTGGGTTCTTTTTAATTTTACGCACTATATCGCTCCGTTCGCGGTCACTTAAAGCCCGAGGGCGGCCTTGTCGCGCATAGTTTTCAAGGCTTTGCGATCCTTTAAAGCGTTGTACAATGCTGCGAATCGTGAAACGACTTCTTTCCATCATTTCACCTATCTCAGCATAAGATTTACCTTGCTTATGCAGATATAAAATTATTTTGCGTTCAGATTCAGTGGTTTCTTTTTGTTTTGGACTCATATTTGACTTTTTCTTATTGTTTAGGACAAAATGCAAGTTTTAATTCGACAAATATCTGTGATTTTAAATAACGGTAGGTTGCAACACATGTTCTTGCTAATAGCGTTGCCAGATGGGTAAAAGCATAAAAATAAATCGAGCTAAAAACTAAGTGTGCCAATACTTTTGTGCCAGAAAAATGTGCCATTTTTTATTTAAATAATTTAATAAAATTACTGTTATGTTTTTGTTACAAAACTTTAACTGATTTTTGTAGGAAATTAACTGGCTTATACAGGAAAATTAATTTGCATGGATGTTTGTTACCAAAAACGGACGCAAAATGGTTGCAAAGTAGAACATGCTTGCTGTGCCAATACTTATGTGTGTTTCTATTCAAGTCTCTACCTCTTATTGGTTCTGAGATCCTTGCGTTCATACATACGGACAGACGGACGGACATGGCTAAATCGACTCGGCTGTTGATGCTGATCAAGAATATATATACTTTATGAGGTCGGAGATGCTTTCTTCTGCCTGTAACATACATTTGCACAAACACATTATACCCTTTTTACCTATGTACATATTTTCAAATCTACTCTTTTTATTTCCTGTTCCGAGTATAAAAACCAGAGGTCGCAAATAACAGTCAACACTTATTTTCAATGCGGTCGGGTCTCGAATAAACAGAAAAAAACGAAGCAAATTCGGTTTTGCTCTCCATCGAACACTTTATTTCGTAGCAAATGTGTACACTGTTTGTGCTTTTGCTTGAGAAATACCGCTGTTATGTCTAACAGTAAGATCTTAACAGGACACATTCGGTCGGTCGCACAGAAATGTGTGGTATTTGAAGAGCAAAACGAACAAAGTGGAAGCGAAACGTGTTGTTGTAGTGTGACGATATCAATGAAAACGAGAAAGAAGTGCTATCTTCGGCACGCCGAAGATTTAATACCCTTGCAGACCCAACCATTTCAAAATGCTCATAGTGCTTTGCCCGTATCTAAGAAGCACAGGAAAAATAGTTAATGCCGAGTATGGTTAAGATATCTTGAAAAACAAAACAGGTTTCCATACAACAACTTAATTTTCGACCGATCGTTCCTATGGCAGCTATATGATATAGTTGTCCGATCTTAATAGGATTTTGCATATATATGGGGAGCATAGTAAAAGAAATAAATGCCGAGTTTGGTCAAGATATCTCGAAAAACATAAAAATTTTCCATACAAAATCTTAAATTTCGACCGATCGTTCCTATGGCAGCTATATGATATAGTTGTCCGATCTTAATAAAATGTTGCATATATATGGGGAGCGTAGTAAAACTAAAAAAAAACCGAGTTTGGTCAAGATATCTTGAGAACATAAAAATTTGCCATACAAAAACTTAATTTCCGGCCGATCGTTCCTATGGCAGCTATATGATATAGTTGCCCGATCTTAATAAAATGTTGCATATATATGGGGAGCGTAGTAAAACTAATAAATACCGAGTTTGGTCAAGATATCTTGAAAAACATAAAAATTTTCTATACAAAAACTTAATTTTCGACCGATCGTTCCTATGGCAGCTATATGATATGGTTGCCCGATCTAAATAGAATTTTGCATATATATGGGGAGCTTAGTAAAACTAATAAATACAGAGTTTAGTCAAGATAACTTTATAAACAAAAATGTTTTTCATACAAGAACATACTTTTCGACCGATCGTTTATATGGCAGCTATATGATATAGTGGTCCGATCCAGCTGGTTTTGACATATGAACTGCGTGCAAAAGAAAGAGGGAATTCTGCAAAGTTTCATAAAAATAGCTTTAAAACTGAGAGACTAGTTCGCATAGAAACAGACAGACGGACAGACGGACATGGCTATATCAACTCGGCTGTTGATACTGATCAAGAATATATATACTTTATGGGGTCGGAGATGTCTCCTTCTATGCGTTAAACATTTCACGACAAAATTATAATACCCTCTGCAAGGGTATAACTAGAGCGAGAGAGAGAGAGAGAGAGTGAAAGAGAGTGTATGACATAATACAGTTAAGAAGTAGGCAAGCTATTTTATATATGTATGTGTACATGCATATATTCAAAGATTTAAGAAAACACCCATTAAATAATTTATAGTTTGTTTATATATGTATGTATGTATGTATGTTTATGTGTATGGTTATTTTTATTAAATATTAAGCTTAACAATTAAAAATGCATGCAATTTTATTAGACACACACAAGCACAAAAGACACTTTGGCAGCAATTTTTTTCTGTTCAGTGTTCGTGGAATAACATTCCCGAAAAAAATACGAAGAAAAGTGTCTTTGCTCGTGCCAGAGTCTGCTACATATGTATGTATGTATGTATAAACAGAACTTTGTGTGTTTTCTTTCTCCTTTATTCATTCTGTCTGACAATAACTGTTATTTTACAGACAACCCGAAAGTGTTGACTGTTGTTTGCGACCTCTGCTGTAAATTTGGCAACAGCAGTTCGTCGCCGACATGAGCACTGTTGTTATACCCCTGAAGGAGACATCTCCGACCCCATAAAGTATATACATATATGTATTCATGATCAGTATCAACAGCCGAGTCGATATAGCCATGTCCGTCTGTCTGTTTCTATGCGAACTAGTCTCTCAGTTTTAAAGCTATCTTTATGAAACTTTGCAGAAGTCCCTCTTTCTGCTGCACGCAGTTCATATGTCAAAACCAGCTGGATCGGACCACTATATCATATAGCTGCCATAGGAACGATATGTGAAAAAGTAGGTTCTTGTATACAAAACATTTTTGTTTATAAAGATATCTTGACCAATCTCGGCATTTATTTGTTTTACTATGCTATTTTTATATATTCAAAATCCTATTAAGATCGGACTACTATATCATATAGCTGCCATAGGCACGATCGGTCGAAAATTAAGTTGTTATATGGAAAATTTGTTTGTTTTTCACGATACCTTGACCAAACTCGGCATTTATTTCTTTTACTATGCTCTTCATATATGTATATGAAAAATCCTATTACGATCGGACCTCTATATCATATAGCTGCCATAGGAACGATCGGTCGAAAATTAAATTGATGTATGGAAAATTAATTTGTTTTTCGCGATATCTTGACCAAGCTCGGCATTTATTAGTTTTACTATGCTCCTCATATATATGCAAAATCCTATTAACATCGGACCACTATATCATATAGCTGCCATAGGAACGATATGTGAAAAAGTAGGTTCTTTTATACAAAACATTTTTGTTTATAAAGATATCTTGACCAATCTCGGCATTTATTTGTTTTACTATGCTATTTTTATATATTCAAAATCCTATTAAGATCGGACTACTATATCATATAGCTGCCATAGGTACGATCGGTCGAAAATTAAGTTGTGATATGGAAATATTGTTTGTTTTTCACGATACCTTGACCAAACTCGGCATTTATTTCTGTTACTATGCTCTTCATATATATGCTAAATCCTATTAAGATCGGACCACTATATCATATATCTGCCATAGGAACGATCGGTCGAAAATTAAATTGATGTATGGAAAATTAGTTTGTTTTTCGCGATATCTTGACTAAACTCGGCATTTATTAGTTTTACTATGCTCCTCATATATATGCAAAATCCTATTAAGATCGGACCACTATATCATATAGCTGCCATAGGAACGATCGGTCGAAAATTTAGTTGTTATATGGAAATATTGTTTGTTTTTCACGATATCTTGACCAAACTCGGCATTAACTTTTTACCCTGTGTTTCTTAGATATGAACATTATGAAAAGGTTGGGTCTGCAAGGGTATTAAATCTTCGGCTAGCCGAAGATAGCCCTTCCTTCCCGTTTTTGTTTTACTTTTTTTGATGTCAGCTGTGCTTAATAGGTAAACGGAAGGTGAAGCAGCTTACGGTATCGCAATGTGCCAGGAATAGAAAGTCAAGGGTAATTAGGAAACATAGTTTTGTAAAAGATTGTCAGTTGTTGAGTGCTACCAAAAAGTATTTGAAGTTTCGTGGAAAGGTTGTTTATTAAGTTTAAGTTGTCTAGTATAAAGATGGTTACGACTTTATTCTTTAATTCGACACAATATTAACTTGCATTACTCTCGATCTCAATCCGTTTCTATTTTAGTTGCACGCATTGCGCCGCCTGATGCAGGGCAGTCCTGACCATCCAAAAGCGCCACTGGGAAATAACTATCGTCCTCCACAGCCGCTGCTGCATCGGCCCATCCGCACAAATATTGACTTTAAAACAACAAAAACAAAGGCCGCTTGTCCCACCATGTACCGTGAGGTCTATTATAAGGGTAAGTAAAACACACCTGGAGCTAAAAAGAACGCTGTAATCGAGTGTGCTCGACTACAAATTCTTTCTACCCATAGTCAATATAATATTTTGCTTATGAGACCACTCTTTTAATTCTTCATTATAGCCCAATATGAATACCATTTCAGAAAGACTACGCATTAATGCGCACGAACTCATGTGCGATTAACTGCTTAACTCACGTGGCGACAGCTCTGCTTCTTCCACCTGCGCCAAACCATTAAACACTTTATGATGAATAACTTTCTTGTTTGTTTTCCGATCTTAAGTGCATAAATATGTCATTCAAATGTGTGTATATACCAAATCTCAAGGCTCTAGCTTTACAAATGATTTGAGTGGAATTGCGGCAGGCATCAAAATTGTGGGAAGCATACTATACGAGAGCCTACGTACCAAATTCGATATGTATAGCTTTTATAATTTTTGAGTTATGTTTAAAAAATCAAGTCTCAAAATCGATTTTGATTGCTATTTTGGGAATGACAGGAGATATTGATAAATGTGAAACTCGCTTTTGTACCTTCCGATATTACCGCGGTTATACAGACGGACGGACGGACGGATATTGGCCAACAATATATATCCCTGATGGGATTCTTTCTGTTACATACATTTGTACAATCCCAATATATTATTTTTTACCCATTTTCAATGGGAATAGTATTTAAAAATGTACTCGATTGTAAGCAATAAATTCGATATCCAAATATTACAAACTTTAAAAACAATTTGTTCGGTTTTTATGTTTTCGTGTATTTTATGTAAAAATGTGCATTCGTTTTTAACATAGATTATTTTATTAACTTGACTTTAAACTCTATGTTTCTTGTTTATTCCCCTCTTACGCATGCAGCAACCAGTTGGAAACAAAACTAGAAGTCAATGCCACAACTTAAAGTTTAAAGCGTGAGACGTTAGTAACGTGTGGCTTGCAAAAGGAGCTTCCAATATATATATATATAATAAAAAATCGGAAGAGTCACAGAGGAAAGGACAGTTGAAAAGAGAGAATGATAAAGCGATCGGGAGTAAAGCAAAACAAATTAAAAACTGGCAGCGCATAACAAAATGGCAATTTAAAAAATACACATATACTACATATATAGATATACATATGAAAAGAACCCTATGAAACATAATAAGCATTAATGGTGATCATTTTTAGATCAACATTAAAAACGCCTGTTAAATGTTTTTTTTTTTTATAATGTATAAGGACATAAAGACATACATAGACATTATTCATAAAATTAACATATTTTATAATGATACAAGATGCACAGTGAGATTGTCGCAACAACAATAAGATCAAACATATAACTACAAATTAAACGTTAGCATCAAATATACATATATATCTATGACTATTTATACTCTATATTTATATAACTAATTAAAATTAACGACAACAAATAAGATGTCAGCTAGTGGATGTTACTAATATAGTAGACGCATTATGCAAGACCCACCCGTGCTATATACTGTATTTATAAATTTATACATACGTAAACTTAGACATAAATATGTATATCTTAAACACACAAATGTAGGTAAGAGCCTAAAGAGCTGTGCGAACAATCGTAACGGCCTTCCAATTTACAATTTATACTTGGCTACCATAATTATTTTTATAATTTTGTCCCAGCAGCCTGGTAATTTTTGGCAACTCCATTTTTTTAAACTTTTATGGTTTACATTAAATTTACAAGTTCCTTTTTATATCATTGTAACTTAGGTACATAGAATATGTACATACATATATCTGTCAATATAACAATCATACCAAGTTCAAAATAAATAAATTGTGCTTATTATTTGCAAAATCAAATGTGTATTACATAAAGGACTTGATTTGCAAAGCACTTAAATAACTTTTTAATTGACTCAGAAAAAAGTCGCCCAAATTCGGGTAGACGGATGATCGTATTCAAAACATACTCGAAAAACAAAAAAGTGTGCTCTAATCGAGAATGACAAAGAGATTCTACTTGCTACTTCCGTATTTACTCTCATACATACAAAAACACACAGATCATTGAATAATAACACCAAGAAACGAAATATCACTGCGAGATTTTATTACCGTTTCATACTAGATCCATTGAGTAATAATAAGAAGGAAAGGAAAAGTCACTATGAGGTTTTATTACAGTTTTAAAGTTTAATTAGGTTGGTCTGCAATAGCAAAATCAAACACAAAATGAGGTTTTGTGTGGCAAAATATTCTGTTTTCTAAGATATTTTTATCACACTCGACATTTACGTGATTAACCATTTTCACGTATCTACAAAGTCGTAAAGGAAGTGTCTGCAAGGGTATTATATCATCGGTGTGTCGAAGATAACCGTATTTTCTTGTTTATTAGAAACATTACGAGTTTGGATAGCCCGCTTGGGTATGCCCTGAACCTTCGTCTACTGACAGAAAATGCAAATTGCTTAACTTTACTTTTTTTTTATACCCTGAACCCATTGAAAATGGGTAAAAAGGATATTATGTATTTGTGCAAATGTATGTAATAGGCAGAAGGAAGCATCTCCGACCCCATAAAGTATATATATTTTTGATCAGCATCAATAGCCGAGTCGATCTAGCCATGTCTGTCTGTCCGTCCGTCCGTCCATCCGTCCGTCCGTCCGTATGTATGAACGCAAGGATCTCAGAACCTATAAGAGCTAGAGTCTTGAAATTTTAGCTGAAGGTCCTCCTAGTACCCGCGCGGGTCGAGTTTGTTTCCGATATTCAATAACTTGCCCCGTTTCCAAGTAATCGATAAAAATCGATATCGAAATCCTGTTTTTTGAGCAATTTTGGTAAATAATAAGAGCTAAAATCACCAAATTTGAATAGTATATAGTATAGAATAGAATAGTATATATATACATGTATGTATATATCAAGTATCTTTCATTTTATACCTATCGCCTGTTGGCAGAAGAGGGCTCAGGGTATCCCCTAGTCAGGAGCTCCTGACCAGAACCTCTTATTTGTTAAACCATTTAATTGGTAAAGAAGCTAGTTCCTCCTGCCGGTGTCAAACTCGCAACTGCCTTTAACCGACCGATCTACTTACCATGGCCTCTAATCTGACAGTTGTACCAAGAATTGAGTTTAATCGCTAATCATACATGAAGTAGAGTCATCAAATCGATAAATAGTAGTTGATAATTTTTCTGTGCACAGCGTGGCTGCGGTTAATTTTATATACATGTATGTTTTTTTGAATTCCTCAACGAAACAGTGATGCATGTTTGCGTGTGTAGAGGTATCTCGCTCTCTTATCACTGCATAGTTTTTCAGTATAAAACAACTCCGAGATCTACATAGAATCACATGTATGTATTGTGTGGATGTGCTTACAAGGATCAATGCGTCGTCTAGTCAGAAATTGTGCGGAGACTCTTATGGTTGTTTGTTTTGATTATTATTTCCTAAGCCCATTGAAAGTGGGTAAGAAGGGTATAATGGTTTTGGGCAAATGCTTAAAATATTCTTGGTCAGCATGAATCGTCGAGTCGATCTAGCCATCTCCGTCTCGCTATCCGCGTCGATCTCTGAATCTAATCTTTAAGATCTCATCTCTATATATAAAACTGTTTGTCCTGAATGACTGACTGATTGGTGATCAACGCACAGCCCAAACCGTAAGAGCTAAGAAGCTGAAATTTTCACTGTAGTTACCTTATGTGATGTAGGTGTACGTTAAGACGGGGCTTCGGGAAATTCTAGCCGCAAGTGTGGAAAAATCGCGGAAAACGTTTGTATGTAACTTTTTTGTTTACCATCCGATCGGCCTCAAACTTATTTTCAAAGATCTTTGTTCATTCATTCAATTCATTTGAGGGGTGCTTCACACTTTTAGGAAAATCCATTCCTCCTTGGTGGAAATAGAGGTCAAAGATTTGGTGGGTGACGTTTCGCGCTTAAATTCATTTCCAGAGATCTATAAGAAAAATCATTTGAGACGTGTTTCTCACTTTTCGCAGAATTCAAATTTCTTGGGGTTTAAGATTAAGGTTTAAAGATTTTTTGGGCGAAGTTTTAAGTTGTGTCCGATTTGCTTCAAACTTATTTTCAAAGCTCTACATAAGAACTTAATGAATACGTATTTCAGCGATTTGGGAAATTCCACCCGCAACAGTGGTAAATTGGCGGAAAACGGTTGTATGAAAGTTTTTTGTTTACAATCCGATCGGCCCCAAACTCATTTTCAAAGATCTGTGTTCAAATGTATTTGAGGGGTGTTTCACACTTTTTGAAAAATCCATCCCTCCTTGGTGCAAATGGGGGTCGAAGATTTGGTGGATGACGTTTAGTGTTCAAATTTATTTCCAAAGATTTATAGGAAAGATCATTTGAGACGGGTTTCACATTTTTCGCAAAATATAAACTCCTTCGGTGGAAAATGGATTTCAATGATTTTTTTGGTGAATTTTAAGTTTTGTCCGATTTGCATAAAAGTTGTTTGATTCCCGTCCGATCAGTTTCAAAATCATTCTCAAAGCCTTTTGAAAACATTGATTTTATAACATATGTGCCACGGGCAAGGTTATACCCGCTAGTCTAATATATAAGAGCCGAAGACTTGAAATTTTGAACGTAGGTAGTTCTAGTGTCCGTACTGCGCGATTATCATCATCTCATCGGGTCATCGATAAGCTTCCCGATTTCCCATTAAATCGATATTGAAATCCTGTTTAACAGCTAGAGTCACCAAATTTAAGATGTAGCTTCTAGTATAGCACATACAGATAATCTATAATTCATTTTTTTATAATCTCTGTGTATGTGCTATTTTACTTCGGTATTTTTCATTAAACTCAATTTTGGTTTTCGCTCATTTTACCTTCTGAAGCTTGAAGCTCAAAAATAAACTTTCGTTTATACAGTCTTTGACCCGCATGTTCCATCCAAAGGGGTGGAAAGCTTATCAAAGAATTGTCATACAAATGTTCCAAAATGAATTTGACGCTGGATGGATGGTGTACAAATATTTTGCATTTCGCTAAATTTCCACAGTGCGGGCATTCACAAAATAAGATTTTATGTTTAGCTTAAAACTGAGCCCTAACGGCCTTTGATCCGCACTTTCTCATGAATTTATTAGAAAGGTCGTGGCAATGAGTTTGCTTTCCAAACTTCGCCCATCAAAACTTTGACCCACATTTTTTATCCAAGAGATGTGTATTTTGGTAAAAATTTGAAACACGCTAAGCAAATTATTTTCTCATATATCTTTGAAATTGATTCTAAAGCCAATCGCATGGTGATCAAGAAAGTTGTAAATATTTTCATTAAATTCTCACATTTGCCAGTGGAATTCCTAACACCGCTAAAACACTTACGTATAAAGATCTCATGAAGAGCTTTAAAAATAATATGGAAGCTGATCAGATAAATCTTAAAACTCTGCCAACAAAAAATGTTTGAATTACATTTTCCACAGAGAAAGCTAGAGTTTTGCGAAAAGTGTGAAACATGTCACAAATACTTCTTCATACAGATCTTCGGAAATACATTTGCCCGCGAAACTTCACCCACCAAATCTTTAACAATCATTTTCAAACACATCTCAAACGAATTTGAACAATGATCTTTGAAAATGAGTTTGAGGCTGATAGGATGATTCAAAGACATTAAGAGCAAGAGACACTAAAGTTGGTATGAAGATTCTCGAATAATATACACCACTTAAAAATGCTTCACTTTCTAGATACCTTTTTGTTTTATAAAGATTGTACTATAAACAGCGTAGTTATTTAATATCGCTTTTTCCATAGAGTTGGGCGGAAGAGAAAGCACAGAGCTGCTACTCATCGTCTCAGTTGTTAGATTTTTTGTGTATGTATGGAATGCTTGTTAGAACTGCTCAACGTTCGGGTACAGGGTATTTCCTTCTGGGAGCTCTAGACTACAACACTCTTATTTGTTTGATTATATTTGATAGAATACAATGCAATCTACAACATTTGCCAGAAAATGCTGCAGATGAGTGTATTTCGGATTTTAAATTATTTTGACCACAGCAGCACTAGAGCTGTAACTCATCCTCCAGATTGTCATTGAACTGATACACTTCATGTCTGCACTGCGGCGTCCTGTGCATCCTGGCTTCCCGCTTATCAAACATAAAATGCTACATAAAACCACAAAATCTGTTGTGGTTATTTTAAATCACGTTTAAATAGTATAGTAGATATAGAGATGAGCGCGTGTCGCATTTTCCCAACGTGACATTACGTAGAGATAAGCCATTATTGGCGACGACTCTTCAATTTAATTTTTTTTTGTTAATATTGAATATATTGCAAATCTGCCATATGACATCCAGGGGTATTAAGTGTTGGCTGTTCTGTTCTTTCCTGAACCAATTGTATGATGTTGTTATGCAAAAAAATGCAACAGGCAGATAGAAACATTTCCCATAAATTATATAATTATACAACAACGAATTGAATCGATCTATCCATGTCCATCGGTATGAACACAGCGATTTCCGAAATTATAAGATTTATAAATATATATTCACGTATGGTAAAACCAGTTTTTTAGATTTTCTGTATTTGTTTAATTTTTTTATTTGTTAATTTGTTAATTTTTTACTGGATATTTTAGTCTATATTTCTCAAGTATTTCTCAGTGTTAAAAAAGGCACAATCAAAATTTGATACTGTCACACGACCACAGCGGGTTAATTAATCTAGGTACGTGTCACGAAAGAAAGAACGAAAGCCGTCCAACTCTAGCGTAAAATATAAACTTTTTATGGCCAAAAGGGAAATTATTGTGAATAAGGTCGCTTGGGATATGCTATGAAAAAAAACCCAAAACCAAAGCAAGTTTTTATTCGGGTTAGGAGAAAATGGGTGTGTGTTGCCATATCACATAATAATTTGTATAAATATTTGCATTAATTTAACAAGCCACAATTTTGATGCCAGGTTCAAAATGTGAGCAATAGCATAAACGAAATTGGATTATAGAGTTACTTGTGTATATCCGCGTGAGATAGATTGTTTAAATATTTGTGTATACCCGTATCAAAAAAAATTGGAAAAATCTACAGTATAAACACAGCTATTTTCGACGCTATTGAAGCTAGAAGTTGAACTTGAAGTGAGGAATACATACTTGTGTACATCAACGTCAGATAAAGTGCGAAAATCATTCATCGTCGTCTATAAGTGTGTGGTGCCTGACCTGAAGAACTGTAGTGAAGAAATTTGGAACGAGGACTATGAAGGTAACCGCTTCTCTAAACATCGAGGCAAAATATTTGCCCTAGATCTCTGATAAAAGTTTGGCGGGTAGTCTGCTTTAAGCTGTTATTGGACTGTAGACGAGTATTATGCAGTTGGTTGGACGAGAGAGTTTCACCGCATCAAATGATTTGCCTATTATGACTGAAATTAATAAATTATTTTTACCTTGTACCTTGTGCAAAAATATATGTGTTTTGGGAAAATGTATGTATCAGGTGATTTCCATGCTTCTCTATGGACACACACGTATATATGTATGTATGTACATACATGTACATAATTTATAATCTCTGTAATCTGTTTCTTGGTTATTTAGAAGCACATGTTAATTGCGACATTTGAAAGAATATGAAAGGTGACGATTTTAAGGAAGCGATACCACTAATTGGATCCAGAAGTGAATTTCAGGAAAAGTTGTTCATGTGGAGAAAAATTGAGGTAATAATAGTGTACATACATATATATATAGCTAAATATAAATAATAAAAAAACAAATATATTATTAATAAGTTCTGTAACATAATTATATTCACATAAATATTAATAATATAATTAATAATATATTTATTTAAAATTAATGTTATGTTTTTTTAATTTTGCAATTTAATAATTATATACATTCATAGTTTGGAACAGATGATGATACAATAAGCTCCATCCCATCAAATGTTTCGGAACGGCTAGGCTCGACGCCAGAAGTTGATTATAATGGACGAACGATCTTAAACAAGGTAAGAAATCCGTTTCTACTATTTCAACGTTAATTCAAACAAATCGTACGCTATCTTTTCTTTTCAGAGTTTGTAATATTAAGGTGTAACTTGTGAACCACTAATATAAAATAAAAATTAAAAAAAAAGTACACTTTGGTTTTAATTTTAGTATGGGAGTTATTGGTTCAGGGCTTGTTTCAAGAATAAATTAATCTCCTACCAAGGTTAAGGTATACTTGAAATATGAACAGAAAGTCTTGTTATAAGATTTTTGGTAAATTGGTCTTAATTTAAGACCAAACTGTGATCAATACAAGTATTTTGGGTCATAAATTTAGTATGATTTAAGTTCGTGAGCTCTCAAATCAAGATTTTTATAAGCTTATTTTAAGCTCAAACTGGGATGGTATTAAGAACATATTGGTCTTATATTAAGAATCATTAAAACTTGATTCAATACTATTCCGTTCTTAAATTCGGCCTAATAAGGCTGAAAAACTAAACAAACAAAGCTTGATTCAAGTATTTTCGTACTTAAAAATTAATACTTGATATAAGAATTTTATACTTGAATCAAGCATTACAGGTCTTCCCGTACTCTTATGACCGGGTTGACTTGATTCAAGTACGAAATTCTTGATTTTTTCTCTCTGTGAACATGTCAAGTTTGGTGACTCTAGCTCTAAAACCCCAAGAGACAGACAGACGGACATGGCTAGATCGACTCGGCTATTAATGCTGATCAAGAATATATAAACTTGATGGGGTCGGAGATACTTCCTTTTTTCTGTTACATACATTTGCACAAATACAATATACCCCTTTTACCCATTTTTAACGGGTTCAGGGCATAAAAACAGGTAAATAAAATTAATAATACATATAAAATTAATAAATTTTGAAATCTTCAGCATATCTCTATATATAAAACTGCTTGTCTTGACTGAATTATTTGGTGATGAACGCGCAGCCAAATCCGTAAGAGCTAGAAGGCTTAAATTTTCACTGTAGCTACCTTATGCTATGGAGGTGCACAATACGACGGCATTTTGGGGATAAATAGTGAAAAACTGTTGTATGAAACTTTGTTAATTACCATTCGATCGGCCGCAGACTCATTTTTAAGAATATTTGTTAAAATTCATTTGATGAGTTTTACACAAAGTCCATTCCTCCTTGTAATAAATGGTAGACAGATTTGGTGGGAGTCGTGTCGTGTTTAAATTTATTTCTTTATGATTTCATTCTTCTCAATTCTTTGTAAAATGCGATTCAAAGATATTTTGAGCAAAGTTTTAAGTTTTGTCCGATTAGCTTCCAAATTATCATCAAAGCCCTACATAAGCACTTAATAAATGAATGTGGAAAATGTGGTATATTGGCGGAAATTTTTTGTTTACGATCCGAACGCCAATCACATATATCATATATCAGACAAGTAAAAGCCAGGAAACCCGTGTCGTAGATTGAGAAATATTAAGCAGATCCATACGTCCGTCCGACCGTCCGTCCGTATGTATGAACGCAAGGATCTCAGAACCTATAAGAGTTAGAGACTTGAAATTTGAGCTGTTGGTCCTACTAGTCTGCCCGCGCAGATCGAGTTTGTTTCCGATACTCGATAACTTGCCCCGCTTCCAAGTAATCGATAAAAATCGATATCGAAATACTGTTTTTGAGCAATTTTGATAAATAATAAGAGCTAGAGTCACCATACTTGACATGTAGCTTCAAAAATAGTATATACATATATGTACATACATATATGAAGTGTCTTTCATTTTATAGCTATCACCAAGTTAATAATCCAACTTGTATTGCACACCAATTTAAGTTACAATTTTAATTCAATAGACTTTTTGAGAATACACAAATATTCCATGGCACAATAATATGTACTGTCGAAAATTTCATTAAGATCGGTTAAGAAACACAAAAGTTATATGTTTTGGTTGCGCACAAGTTAGCAAATTCCTAGAATTTCTGTATACATGCGCACACACACACATTCATGCGCGTCTGCTTTGAATTCTATCAACAGCATTGCAATTGCGATTGTATTGTTTTCTGTGCTGCTATTTTAGTTCATTTTTTCGCATTAAGGCTCGATAATTGGAATGGCTATTGGGTAGAGGCGGCGGGAAGTGGGGCGGTCAGTTGCGAGTTCGAACATACAGTGGAAACTATTTTTTTTTGTTTTTGGATGGTGTGGCTGTTGAGTAGAGGCGCCAGTAAACAGTGCGGTTAGTTGCGAGTTCGAACCCTGCCAAGGGAACGTTTTTTTTGTACCCTGCACCCATTGAAAATGGGTAAACAGGGTATATTGTATTTGTGCAAATGTATACAACAGGCAGAAGGAAGCATCTCCGACCCCATAAAGTATATATATTCTTGATTAGCATCAATAGCCGAGTCGATCTACCCATGTCCGTCTGTCTGTCTGTCCGTCCGCCCGTCTGTCGGTCCGTCCGTCCGTCCGTATGTATGAACGCAAGGATCTCAAAACTCAGAACAAGGATCTTGAAATTAGCTGTAGGTCCTCCTAGTCCCCGTGCAGATCGAGTTTGTTCTGATATTCGATAACTTGCCCCGTTTCCAAGTAATCGAAAAAAATCGATATCGAAATCCTGTTTTTTGAGCAATTACGGCAAATAATATGAGCTAGAGTCACCAAACTTGACATGTAGCTTCTAGAATCTCTATATATAAAACTGTTTGTCCTGACTGACTGACTGACTGACTGACTGATTGGTGATCGACGCACAGTCCAAACCGTTGGAGCTAGGAAGCTGAACTTTTCACTGTAGTTACCTTATGTGATGTAGGTGCACGTTAAGACGGGGTTTTGGGAAATTCTAGCCGCAAGTGTGGAAAAATCGTGGAAACGTTTGTTTGTAACTTTTTTGTTTACCATCCGAGAAAAATCGTGGAAACGTTTGTTTGTAACTTTTTTGTTTACCATCCGATCGGCCTCAAATTTATTTTCAAAGGTCTTTGTTCAAATTCATTTGAGGGGTGTTTCGCACTTTTTGGAAAATGCATCCCTCCTTGGTGGAAATGGTGGTCAAAAATTTGGTAGGTGACGTTTTGCCCTCAAATTTATTTCCAAGTATCTATATGAAAATTTATTTGAGACGTGTTTTTCACTTTTCGCAGAATTCACACTTCTGCGGGGGGAATGCGATTTAAAGATTTTTTGTATGAAGTTTTAAGCTGTGTTCGATTTGCTTAAAACTTATTTTCAAAGCTCTACATAAGATCTTAATGAATACGTATTTCAGCGATTTGGGAAATTCCACCCGCAACAGTGGTAAATTGGCGGAAAACGGTTATATGAAAGATTTTTGTTTACCATCCGATCGGCCCCAAACTCATTTTCAAAGATCTATGTTCAAATGTATTTGAGGGGTGTTTCACACGTTTTGAAAAATCCATCCCTCCTTGGTGCATATGTGGGTCGAAGATTTGGTGGATGACGTTTTGTGTTCAAATTTATTTCCAAAGATCTATAAGAAAAATTATTTGAGACGGGTTTCACATTTTTCGCAAAATCTAAACTCCTTCGGTGGAAAATGTATTTCAAAGATTTTTTTGGTGAATTTTAAGTTTTGTCCGATTTGCATAAGAGTTGTTTGATTTCCGTCCGATCAGTTTCAAAATCATTTTCAAAGCTTTTTGAAAACCTTGATTTTATAACATACGTGCCACGGACAAGGCCGGGTTATACCCGCTAGTAGTATATATATATCAAGTATCTTTCATTTTACACCTATCGCCTGTTGGAAGAAGAGGGCTCAGGGGATCCCCTATTTGGGAGCTCCCGACTAGAACCTCTTACTTGTTCGTATTCATTTTTAGTAAGCCGACAGTTATCATCTTTTAAGATATTTTCTGGTATTGAGAGTTAAGAGTAGTGCATGGTATTTTTTAGTAATTCCAACCTATAATATGTATGGATTTGAAGAATTGCAGGAGGTTCTGCTTTAAAACTATCGATGACATTAAGATTCATATCGATGAGCTTAAATCTAGTGTTTTTACAATTGGTAGTATAATGGAGATTTCGATATACTTTTTTTTTTTTATATTTAAGAAGCTTTATTAATGTTACAGCTTATGCTGTTTTGTACTTACAAACAGTGCTGTTCTTCACCAAAACCAACCTTCTTAACGTCAAAAATTGCAATTTGGCTTAGACTTTTATTATCTGTGCACTCAAATGCATTGCGCACTTGTCTTTCTCCCTCTCCCTCCTCATGGCTTCAATGAATCACTCTGCACACAATACATTTACTGATCGAATTATGTAAATTAATTTAAACTGAGCGTATTTTGTGTAGTTAATAAATTGTATGGCTTAAACATCAATGCTTTTGGTGTGTGTATGGGCATGACACGTCTAAAGCGAATGGTGTCGCGGTTAGCATGTAAATCATATTACAATAAAATGCAAAGCACAGCAGTAACATCATTAATTTTTAATGACAATTTTGCGACAATAAATCACATGACTAATACAAATGCGCGGTGCAGTAAACAGAGGCAAGCAGGTGGCCGTGTGAAGGGCTGTGAGTGGGTCAAGTTTATGGCTCATGCAAAACATTGCCACGCAGGAAATTAGTAAATTTAAACAATAAATTGGGTGTGTAAACGTGTAATTTTGTCTGTGTGGGTGCACAGCATAAGCAGATTGACTCTCCTGGCATTGAGTGATGGTATATGCATGCGAGTCCTTCAGAGTCCGTCGTGCTACCGCTGTTGCCTGGCGCTTGCAGTTTGCTGGTTGCTGGTTGCGATGTGCGCGTGCATGTATGAATTTAATTAATCTTGCTACCTTCAGTTGCACACAATTGCAATTAACTTGCAACACTCGCATAATTACAGGCGACCTCATGTTTTGCTACTTATCAGCATCAACATTGACCAGCGACGGCAGCAAAAAGCGACAAGCTCCCCACAGACAGCATGCAGAATGAGTCACGATGTGCATGTGTTTCTCGAAAGCGGCGTGTGTATGTGTATGTGTGTGTGCCAGTTGTGGCTGGCTCATTGGTCATTTGGTTGCTACTCTGTTGATGTTAGTGGTTGACGGTTGTCCTCGTCAAATTTGTTGTTATTGTTGTCGCACATTGGCGAATGACTGATTGCAAACGTTGTTGCTATTGAAACTGCAAATGGACAGCAGCACAGGATAATATGATCGTTGTTTGCGTAAGCTGTACGAAAAAAAACCAGTGAGAGTACTCTAGTCAAGGGGGAACAGACTCCGCTCGGAGCTTTAAACTGCATATATTCAAACTTTCTGTTATGCATACAAACGCACAAACATTTATGCCGAAACGTGCCTACTTATTGCAATCTGACACTTTAGGAAAATAAAGTGTTTAATTACGGCGATCTCGTGATTGCGCACAGCGATAGCTTTTAATCAATTCAAAATATAATATATTTGTGAATCTAAACAAAAATATGTTAAAAATACATGTCTTCAAATTTCAAAAAAATTGTTTATGCGAAACCTCGTTTGTCCACATTTGTACGGATCAAAATATATGTAGCTATTTACATCGACTCGGTTCCTAATACCGATCAAGAATATGTGCACAACATAGGATCGGAGAGTTTCCTTTAATGGGTAACATATATCGCAAAGACAACTTAATAAAAAAAACGCACCCACAATGGAAGTTCATGAGACATTTTAATTTCTCTAACAAAACCAAATAAATATAATATATAATAAAAACACTAATTAAATATTTGTATTACCCGACTGCCGCATAGCTCAAACCCTTGATTCCTAGTCAAGCCAACACAGGCTCTTGTTGACAATCTGTTAAAGTATACAAATGTATATGGTAGCATTCTACGGTTTTTCGTTGAAGGATTAACCTCAATTCGTGAATAGCAAGGACGAGTTCACGATCGTACGCTTTCATCGTTTTTAAAAATGCTCTTAGTTGACAACGTATGTGATGTCTTTAATGCTTTTGGAGTACAAAGCTTTCCGGAGAAGGGTATTACATAGTTCTTCAATCAAGTTAGCTTAATGCATTAAATTTTGCGCAACACAAAGCTCCACCTTGTGGTTGCGCCACCTGCCACTGCCAAAGCATCTCCTACAGTCGCCGCTGGCGTTTCAGCGGTTAACGTTGCTTTTGCGAATTATTATTTTGTAACGCGGTTCGGCTGCCGCTGTGTTTAAATTTCTCACATTGCCGCCAATGCTGTGGCAGTCATTATCAGCCCGCGTGTTTTTGACATGCATTTGACACAAGCAGTAACTGGACGAGGCTGGAATTGTTGCGTTCACAGACGCACTATGTGTGAAATTGTTGTATTTGCAATTGGTTGTCGAGTCAATTTTGCTGCAAATTGCACATGTACGAGTACTAGGAGGCGGGGCAAACAGCCCCAAAATAATCCGCAATCCGGCGCTCTGGATGCTGATTACCAGAGGCTCATTAAGCTTTCATTTCATAAATACTCGTAATGAAACGATGCTGGGGAATTTGTCAGTAGGGAACACGCTTTAATTGTTTAACAAGAGCAATCACCTGCTTTGTCAAATTTAACATAAGTTAGATTACAATGAATGGGTTATATCAATACATATTGTATACTTAATGATTATGGAAGGTTTTGCAAATACCTTATCAATAGGAGATATGTTCACTAAATGTATATGGTTTCTGCTAAAAGCAAAACCTGTTAGCATTTGAAAGTCGTTGTTAATGTTCATGCTTTCACGCAAATATTTTATATTTTATAGACAAGGCACAACTAGAAAGCCTTGTCAATATTTGGAGTAGATCTTGCAATGTTGCCAGATATATAGAAATACTGATTAATCGGACATAAGATTAGAGCATATATATTTGTCTTCTTTTAGTTCACTTTGTACAAATTAGCAAAATACAAACACGTGAGAGGTCTTCAGTTCAAATTCAGACAATATCCTTTAGACGCGCAATTTTTGAAAAATATCTTTTTTATGGCTTTCGAACAGCTTCTGCTGAGGGGTTGTTATTAAGAAAATTGTGGTTTTTTCGTGCTGTTTGACGAAGTTGCCAATAAGACAACGGTAATGTCCTTTTCCGGCACTTTTATACCCCATACCCATTAAAAATGGGTAAAAATAGTTTAATATGTTTGTGCAAATGTATTTAACAAGCAGAAGGAGGCATGTCAGACAGCTCAAACTATATATATTCCTGATCAGCATCAAAGGCCGCGTCAATTTAGCCATCCCTATCTGCCTGTCCGTCTGTTCGTATGTATGATCGCGTCGGTCTCAGAATAAGAGTGAGTTTTAGGTTTTAAGAGCTAGAGTCACAAAATTTGACCATGTAGCTTCTATATTAATATATACGGATCAAGTATCTTAAAATTCATAAACATCGCCAAGTCGAGTCCGGTACAGGAAAGTAACTTTTATTTTTAAGCTGCATTTGGTGTTGATGGGAGAGTACAGGGTATTCCCTAGTCGAGCACTCCCGACTAACGCACTTTTACTTGTTTTGCTTTGGACTTTGTGGTAACGAAGGTAAGGATATTAATATAACAATGTAATAAAATGGATTTTCTTGTTGGATACCTAGCCAACTATTCTGATTTGTTTATTTTTATTTTGGTGATAAAAATCTATTTAATTTCCCATTTCAATTTACTTTCGCATGCTGCTAGTGTCTTTTTCCTGTTCCCTTATGACCAGCTAAAACCAGCCCAAAACAAATATAAAAAGCCTGCTACTTTAACGAAATTAATGCCGGATGTCCTGCTGCCTCCTGGCAGCATCTAGCCCGCAAATCACGACGTTTTTAATAGGGAGACGAAAAAACGCCAAGGAAAATGGGGTCCTTGGGGAAGAACAAGGCTCTAACAGATTTCGTGGCATTCGGTATTTATTAATTATTAAATTTGCCGGCAAATTTTTTGGCTACCATAACCGCAGTTCGTTTGCCGCCGATTGGTCAATATGTTGTTTTAGTTTCATTCCACTGCACAATCAGATACGTACAATGCACCGCGAGTGATTCACCTGATTTAATTGGGACGGATTTGGTCATATTTCAGACTATTGCATTCTCGTCGTTTGTTGAACCAAAATTTGCTTTTCATTGAAACTTTTGCCCCAAAGTAGTCGGTACATATTGCCAGCGAAATGCATATTGAAAATCGTTATAATAAATATCCCTAAGTAAAATCAAAAGATGAAATATTAAACCATTCATAGACCGATTATTGGCTTATTTTCACAAAAGTAAATATAACAACTAAGCGTGCTCTAGTCGTGAATGACCGACTAGGACACCTGAACCTTCTTCTGCCAGACTAGCCTGATTTGCGAGTGCCATAGAATGACATATAAACCCGTTTTTACCCATTTCCAATGATTTCAGAGTATAATAAGGAAGAAGAAACATATTAAGTTATTAGTTAAAAAGAACGTATTTATGTTCCGACGAACTGATAGATTTGCTCAAAACACAGTACTTCGATATCGATTTTTAACGATTGCCCGGAAACGGGGTAAATTATCGATTTTCTGAATCAAAATCGTACTACGCGGGCACTCGAAGAACCTTCGTTAAAAATTCCTTTACCCTTTTATGTTTAGAGATCGACTCTCAACAATGTGATTTTTCTATGAGCGAAGAGTATCGCCTTTAAATCCTGTGATATTTCTACATGCTGGACATTTTTGATAGTTTATTTTCCAACGTGATTTTTCCGATTCCTCGTAACACTCGACTGCGTCACAAAAGACTGTATACTCTACGATGTTTCTTCCAGCGTAGCTATATGCACAGCTAGCTTCTATGCTTTTGAATATAATTCAGGAAGGCGCTTAAGTATTCATGACCTGTCAGTAATTGTGTTAGGTAGTACATAAATATTCTATAGAAAAACGGTTCAAAATATTGTTTTTTAAATTAACCATTAATAGCTAAGGTATTTTTGGAAAAGAAACCTTTTTACTATTTTATAGTTCGCCTCTTTTCGAAAAGCAAGTAATGTGTCCGAAAATTGAAAAGTTAACCTACGCACACATGCACTTAAAAGATCTGTAGATATTATTTTAAGAGTATTGAGAGCACTGAAAGTAATCCCAAGCAGTTTTCTGTATTGGAAAGCCAAACAATCGTCAACTATGCCACTCTGTCAAACAAATCGTAAGACTCTCCAACTCTCTTGCTCTCTGATATCCGAAAAAAACGAATTCGATGTTGGACTCTCACACATAGAATAATATGTGGCTACCTTTTTTGTTTTAGCTTTCCTATCTTTATGTATGTTGTGTGGTAAGTGGTATGACCAAAGACAATATAAATATGTTTTCAATTGATAACAAGTAAGAGGTTCTAGTCGGGAGCTCCCGGCTAGGGGATACCCTGAACCCTCTTATTCCAACACCAAATGCAGCTCGCGCTACGCGCTCGTTCGCTTTAGTAGTAATAAAGATAAATTAAAAAAAAAATGTTCCCTTGGCAGGGTTTGAACTCACAACTGGCCGCATTACTTGCTGCCACCTCTACGCAACAGCTACACCAGCCAAAAAAAAAAAATGGTTTCCTCGGCAAGATTCGAACTCGTAACTGAACGCGCTGCTTTCCACCGCTCCTACTCAATACCCACAGCAACAGCTAAGTCTTACTGAGAAAAAAATAATTCAAATAGCAGCACAGAAAACAATACAATCGCAATTGCAATGCTGTTGATAGAATTCAAAGAAGACGCGCATGATTGTGTGTGTGTACATGTATACAGAAATTCTTTGAATTTGCGCTAGCTGCTGCACGTGTTTGCAGGCCAAAACACATTTTCTTTCGTGTTTCTTAACCGATCTTGATGAAACTTTCAGTATTATACCATACAATATTCGTGTACTCTCAAAATGACAATTGCATTTAAATTGTGACTTAATTATTAAGGCAATACAAGTTGGTTTACTAACATGATTTATAGCTTTTCGGTGGTAGCGGGGAGGTGGCGACAGCTATAAAATGAAAGATACTTGATATATATATATATATACTATTCTAGAAGCTACATGTCAAGTTTGGTGACTCCAGCTCTTATTATTTGCCGAAACGGAGCAAGTTATCGACTATCGGAAACAAACTCGATCTGCGCGGGGACTAGGAGGACCTACAGCTAAAATTCCAAGACGCTAGCTCTTATAGGTTCTGAAATCCTTGCGTTCATACATACGGACGGACGGACGGACAGACAGACGGACATGGGTAGATCGACTCGGCTATTGATGCTGATCAAGAATATATATACTTTATGGGGTCGGAAATGCTTCCTTCTGAATGTTACATACAATTGCACAAATACACTATACCCTCTTTACCCATTTTTAATGGGTTCAGGGTATAAAAGGTTTTTTTTGTTGAGCATATCTCTACGGTTTTAAAAACTAGAGCTACCAAATTTGACATGTGCTATTCCCGAAAAGTATATGCAGATGAAGTATATATCTTTGGTTAGGCTTGTGCTTCTGGGTATGGTGGAAGAACAAGAATCAGGGTATTTGCTAGTCGGACACTGCCGACTAGAGCTTTCCTATTTGAAGGCAAAGATTCGATGAAGTCTCCTTTTATACGTTACGCATTCATTACAAAACTATGATACCGCTTTCATTGGTACGTTTAGACAGGCAAATTTGAGGTGGGACGATATTGCACTGTCGTCGTCCAAGTGGTTCTGAAAGTCTCTTTGGTATCGCCTCGATAACCAAAGCGGGATTACAGATTGGAGCCTGACCTACCGGTCACACGTAGGCCGGATGTTAACGGCAACAGTTGCAGGATGCGGCTAGGCAACGGCACAAAAGAGGAAATTAAAATATGCAGACACAAAACCGCGTTTAGAATTTTGGCGCAATTTTTAGTTACGGCTTTGCATAAATTTCCGAGTGCCAATTTCCCAGCCTACACAGCTGCCCAGCATCACATCGTGGCTATGTATCATCAAAATATGCAAATCTCGGTCATGTGACCTCTTTCTACCCGATCTGTGCTTTGTGCTCGCTCATATACATGGGTCAGCGTTGTGGCACATGCTACGAAATTAGCAGCAGTAAATAACGCTGTCAGTCGCCCGTGGGCCCTATACCGACATAGCACTGGGGACACGGGTTGTAGGAAGGGCAACAGAGCGGGTCCAAAGTTCTTGCCTCCGGTCGCTGGCCGTTACAATCTATACTTATGTCCAGGCCTCAGCTCCCAAAACACCCCCATTCTAGCTGCGGTGTGTCCATGAAACGTCAAGGGCAGCTGTAACAGAAGCAGGCAGCAGATCGTTGTGGTGCATGTGCCAAAACGATTTATGCAATGGAAGATAGAAATCGATTGAACTCTAGCCATAAAACTCATAAAAATTCTTTCGCACTTTAGACAGAAGCTGCGTTGTTTCTGCCCTCCGCTTTGTAGCACTTTGAATTTAATTATACACTTAAGGGCTTTATATATATTAAAGTGGGGAATGACCTCGTACTATGTATAACACTTTCTGCAATAGATTCGTTTTATATTATATGAATATAACGCAAATTCTATGCATCAAGTGCGCGTAGAGTTATTAAACTAAAGCAAATATATCTCGATTTATGTATTTCAAATATTTCTTTCTTTATATTCTCGTTGTTACGGCTATAACTGTCTGATGGCAGACGGACTAATCAATGGACAGCTGTAATGAAATTGTTGGTATCGTATGAGGAGCACGCGCTAGTTTTGCCGCTATATCTCGTCGATGGTGGGTGATCAGAGTACCGTGAGGCTAGATGCTTGTTTGAAAAGAAGAAATTCACGCATGGAGTACGATAGCTACCTTGAGTTGGATTTTTGCCATAGCTACCTTAATTTGAATTTTGGAGGTTGAGACGATCCCTTGTGCACACTAAATATCATTCATATTGGCAGACGCCTGCTTTTTATATTTCCTGGAATTGGAAAACGTATTAGTTAGAATTTGTTACAGTAACTTTATTTATACTAGTTAAATACTGCAATCAAAACGTAGTTAACAAAGAGCGCCAAACCAAGTCTAAAGAAGCTGAGGGAGTGAGGGGGTGATAGCTATAAAATGATAGAATGTTAAATTTGGTGACTCTAGCTCTTAAAACCTCAGAGATTTGCCTAATATCTCGATTTCGATATAGATTTTGATCGACTGCTTGAAAACGGGGCAAGTCGTTGATTATCGGAAATAAACGGATATAAATAAAAGAAACTTCTATCGATGTTGATCAAGAATAAATATACTTTATGGGGTCGGAGATGCTTCCTGCTGCAAATTATATACATTCGCACAAGACCATTATACTCGTATTACCCATTTTCAATGGATTCAGGGTATTATAAAGGTTATATAGATTTGCAAAATAGATATGATAATATTGGAATGCATTTAAATATGTGAGTATAATATTAAGTAAAAGTAATATATTAATACAAGCGGGTATTTCCCGGCCTTGCCTGTGGCAAGCTTTGTGCTTAACAAACCCAGTTCCCGCCGGGAAAAAATTAAATATATTTAAAATTATGTTTAAAGTCCGTCAAATAAGCAAGTAAGAGGCTCTATTCGACGTCAAATGTAGCTCGCGGTACGAGCTTGTTTGCCTTATCAGTAATAAAAATAAATTAAAAACAAGTAAGGGGTTCTAGTCGGGAGCTCCCGACTAGGGATACCCTGAACCCTCTTCTTCCAACACCAAATGATTTAGTAGTAATAAAGAAAAATGAAAAAAAAAAAAAAAATAATTGTTCCCTTGGCTGGGTTCGAGCTCGCAACTAACCGCACCACTTACCGCTGCGTCTACTCAAGGTACACACATATAATTGAGCTTTAATGAGAAAAAACCCAATTTAAATAGCAGCACAGAAAACAATGCAATCGCAATTGCAATGCTGTTGATAGAACTCAAAGCAAACACGCATGAATGTGTGTGTGTGTACATGTATACAGAAATTCTTGGAATTTGCGCAGCAGCTATGCTGCTAACACGTGCGCACATAACTTTTGTGTTTCTAAACCGATCTTAATGAAATTTTCGACAGTACATCTTATTGTAGAATAGAATAAAGAATATTTGGGTTTTCTCAAAAATTCAATTGCATATAAATTGTGGCTTAAATTGATGGGCAATACAAGTTGGATAATTAACTTGATTTATAGGTTTGTGGTGGTAGCGGGGAGGTGGCGATTACGAAAACGGGGCAAGTTATTGAATATCGGAAACAAACTCGATCTGCAATCTCGATTGCTGGCGTCACAGAAACCGTGAACCTCTACATCGAACATTGGGTTGCAAACCAACCGGGGGAAGGTGGATAATTGGAAATTGCTGAGAGTTTGGCAAAGTTCCTGCCAGGCAGTATTTAGAGAAGCTGAAAGACTCATCCCACTCCAAGTTTTCCTTCCAAAGAAGCTGCATAAGGATCTCGGCCCTAACGATGACTGGTCCAATTAATCCTAGTGGATCGTACAAACAAGCTATAGTGGACAGATCAGATCTCATGCAAGGTGTAAGGGTATGATTGGCAGGCGTGAGGGAAAACATTAATTTATCAGTTGAAGGATCCCAAGTAAGGCTCAACTAACTAGTACAATAGCAGTGGCCAGGAACACAACATCGCTGCTGAGGTTGTGGACAACAAGAGAGGTAGAGGCGGGGGCTGAAGAAGCTGCAGTAGGAGTGACAGAGTGAGGAATCAAAGGCAAAACGTCTTAATGCTGCAATGTATGGTGTTTGGAGGCACATGTTCCGGAATTGAATGTTCGTAAAAGATGTCCCCTTTTAAGGCAGTTGAGGTATAAAGATAATCGCTCTGCTTCCTTGAGACGCATCTGTGGAGACAAATTGCCAAATCTTGGGCATTGCCATATATTATGCTCTTCACCATTACAAAATACGCAAACAGTGTACATTGAGTTAGCAACAACGAGTGATGTCCTACTGGGGTTAGTATTTATGTTCTTGCCTCCCTGAGAGCTCGGGGTTTAGGTTGCCATAGCATAATCCACACTCTCTAGGGTTCTGCAGCGTTGCTCCAAAAATGCGGCACTTTGTGCCCATGACGGAATTAAATTTAAAAGGCGGGATCCTTCGGCTACCCTTCCAGTTCGCCTGCGTAACAGGATCCAGTTTTTGCAGTAGCACCTGAACAATGATGCAACCATCAATTTGCTCCTTGCTACCCAAACTGGTCAGAGCACGAATATGGGCATTAAACTCATCCGACAATTCACGCAGCATGCCAGCGGAGCCATTCTCTACCTTCTTGAGCCCCAGCATGTGTGCCTGAAATACTAATCGACGGTTATCAAATCGATTTTGTAATAAATTTATTGCTATGGAATAATTAGCCTCTGATATTTCCAATGATCGAATGGTATCCAGCGCAGAGTCCTTCAAGCAGAGCAAGTGCTGCGTTTTTTCAATGTTTGTGAGTTCGGGATGATTTTCGCTTACAGTTGTGAACATTGAAAATAAATCTGCCCGCTCCGTATAACTTCCAGAAAACGTTGGGAATTTGATTGGCGGTAAGGTCGGCAACACTCTGGATCTAGTCATTGACGCAGCAGCAATAGGCTCATTTACAAATATGGAGCTGGACGGCAATGCTCTACAGCGCTTTGCGATTTCAAACCGCGCCGAAGTCTCCAAAGTTACTGCTTTCGATTTACTGCCGAATTCGTCAAAGTCAATTTGTTTTGTTTGTTTTCAAATGCAAATTCAATTTTTTCAATCCGTTTGAGCAGCACCGACAATGCAATTTCATCAGTATTGGCAAGGGGCGTTTGGTTGAGGCTAGATTGTAACGCCAGCAACCGCTCATACGAGGACGCCACCTTACGCTTTAAAAATGACATCCTGTTTGTAGGCTAGGCCAGCGATTCAGCACTAGAACTTTCCATGACAACCGAATAAACGAAAAAAAACCGAATAAAAACTGCACACGTAAGTTCGTTGACCGTTGACTTATTGTCAGCACTGTACTCTTAAGCGCGCGCAACAGTTAGTCGAATCAAAGCACAAGCAGAACGCAGATAGCGAGAGCCAACGCGTCTGTATGTATGTGTATATATTTATTTATTTATTAATGGTCGACAAAAAGAGTGTCTTCCTAATTATTCAATACATTATATATCCAAATTTGAAAATTAAATGCTAAAAGACTAGTTAGAGAACACAAATTTCTAATAGCAACGCCGACCGATGGAGTTGTTTTATTTGCCAGTCCGGCCAGCTGTGCCCCTTTTCACAGCTAATTTTTGTCAGTGACGCTATTAAGCCTACAGCTAAGAAGAAGGGTGTTAGTCGAGAAAAAGGTTTCTTAAGTAAAATTAAAAATAATCGTCATTTGCTATATTATTGAACAAAATACCATAAATAGGAGAAAAGAAAGTAAGAAGTATGTTAATAAAGTAAAGAACTGTATGCTAGATATGAATATAGAGTGTTAAGTAGATAGTATTGGGAGAGTAATGGGAAATCACCGACCCGGTGGGGGAAAATTTATAGCCTGTCCGGCAAACTATTCCCCTGCTCATAACTGGGAATGGTCAGTGACTTCCCGAAGGTATCCTGAAAACAACGATTTTATAAGGGGTAGAGAAAGTTCGGTAGAGAAAACGTGATGCAAACTATTGTAATTTTTACATAGCACGCGAAAAGGATTGTGCATAGCGTAGTCTGTTGTGCACGTCGATAGGAATAAGGGGCGATAATTTCTGGTTGGTCTAGCCGGAACAGAGAATTGCAGACGCCCTAGCAGAAAAGGAGAATCTATATCGCCAACAACCAACTTATGTAGAAAGACAACACCGAGAATTGTCCTACGGTTGGTTAACGACGGAAGATTAAGAAGAAGCAGCCTGCTGGAGTAGGACGGCAACCGAAGATTAGGGTCCCAATTTAAACCTCTTAAGGCAAAAAGCAGAAATTGCTTCTGAACAGATTCAATAAGATCCTGGCTATTGTTATACTGCGGAGACCAGATGCAAGAGCAGTATTCAAGGATAGGGCGAACAAGAGAGATGTACAGAAGTTATGTACACACACTCCGCTCTACTGCAATTTACCGCACGACATTTGCTTGTACATATGTATGTATGTATATAAGAGCGGTTTTTATTTGCTGCCGAAACTAATAACAACCAGCTCAATTTTAATTTAAATAATTTTATGCAACAATACAATGTTAAACAAGTAAAAGGTGTTAGTCGGAAGCGATATAATGGGTTTGTGCAAATGTATGTAACAGGCGGTAGGAAGCATCTCCGACTCCATAAAGTATATATATTCTTGATCAGCATCAATAGCCAAGTCGATCTAGCCATGTCCGTCTTTCCGTCCGCCCGTCCGTCCGTCCGTCCGTATGTATGAACGCAAGGATCTCAGAATTATAAGAGCTAGAGACTTGCAATATTAGCTGTAGGTCCTCCTAGTGCACGCTCAGATCGAATTTGTTTCCAATCTTCGATAGCTTGCGCCGTTTCCAAGTAATCGATACAAAATCGGTATCGAAATCCTATTTTTTGAGCAAGTAATAAAATAATATAATATAATATATAATAATAATTAGAGCTAGAGCCACCAAGCTTGATATGTTGATTCTAGAATAGTATATATATTTATCAGTATCTTTCATTATGTACATATCGCCACCTCCCCGCTACCACCGTAAAGCTATAAATCAAGCAGATTATTCAACTTACATATGCTGCCCACCAATATAGCCCACAATTTATATGCAATTGTGAGAATACACGAATATTTTTAAGTACAATAAGATCTACTGATGAAAATTACATCAAGATTGGGTAAGAAATACAAAAGAAAATGTGTTTCGGCTGCCCACGTGTTTGCGGCAGCTAGCGCAAATTGCTGGAATTTCTGTATACATGTACACACACACATTCATGCGCGTTTCCTTGAATTCTATCAACATCATTGCAATTGTGATTGTATTGTTTTCTGTGCTGCTATTTTAATTTGTATTTTTCTCATTCAGACTCAATAATTGGTGTGGCTGTTGGGTAAAGGCGGCGGCAGGTAATGCGGTCTGCTGCGAGTTCAAGACCAACCGAGGGAAATTTTTTTTTAATTTATCTTTATTACTTAAGCAAACGAGCGCGTAGCGCGAGCTGCATTTGGTGTTGGAAGAAGAGGGTCCAGGGTATCCTCTAGTCGGGAGCTCCTTACTTGTATCTAGTGAAGTCGCAGTGGCCACATACGGATATAGGCCCTGCAATAAACACGTTGTTCGTGATCGCAAAAGCCTCCACCGTTCACATATACTGGAGTGGATTACTTTGGATCCTACGACATTGTCGTTGGAAAGCGTGACGAGAAGCGCTGGGGCGTGCTATTTACATGCCTCACTGTGCGCGCTGTACACCTAGATATAGCTACGTCGCTCTCAACCTATGCATGCTGACGTGGTTCGTGGGCAGACGCGGCTGCCGCGTCTGTCGGAGACAGCATTCAGAGGCGCTAGCAGAATACTAAAAGATAATCGCTATCTACTTATAGTACCCGGAACTGGAGTTCAATTTTATTCCGCCTTGATCACCCTACATGGGAGAAACGGGAGGAGGTGTATTGGCACCATTGGCTTACGTAGAAAGCGTGCTCAACTCTAGGCCGCTCACTTGTGTTCCCTTGGAGACCTCTGAGCCAAGAGTTCAAGCGGCTTGCCTGAGCGAGGTTCACGAGGTAAGATGGAGCTAGTTTGACACGAGGCCTCCGATTCGCCAGTCAATTGGCTGACCAATTTGGGAAGAGATGGTTGCGCCAGTATCTGCCTACACTCACCAACTTTAGTAGTATTCTTTATGAGGTCGGAGATGCTTCCTTCTGCCTGTTACTTACAATTGCACAAAAACAATATACCCTTCTTACCCATTTTCAATGGGTTCAGGGTATAAAAAAACGTTTTCTTGGCAGGGTTCGAACTCGCAACTAACCGCACTACTTGCCGCCGCCTCTACTCAACAGCCACACCAGCCAAAAAAAAAAATTCGCCCCGGTACGTCTTGAACTCGCAGCCGACCGCACTACCTGCCGCCGCCTCTATCCAACAGCCACACCAATTATTGAGTCTGAATGTGAAAAAAACAAATTAAAATAGCAGCACAGAAAACAATACAATCACAATTGCAATGATGTTGATAGAATTCAAAGAAGACGCGCATAAATGTGTGTGTTTACATATATACAGAAATTCTTGCAATTTGCGCTAGCTGCCGCAAACACGTGGGCACCCGAACAACATTTTCTTTTGTGTTTCTTTTCCGATCTTGATGTAATTTTCATCAGTAGATCTTATTGTACTTTTAAATATTCGTGTATTGTCACAAATGCAGTTACATTGTGGCTTATATTGGTGGGCAGCATATCTAAATTGGTTTATTTACTTGATTTAGAGCTTTACGGTGGTAGCGGGGAGGTGGTATAAAATAAAAGATACTGATATATTTGTATATACTATTCTATAAGCAGCATATCAAGTTTGGTGACTCTAGCATTATATTTACCTAATTTGCTCAAAAAACAGGATTTCGATATCGATTTTATCGATTACTTTGAAACAGGGCCAGTTATCGAATATCGGAAACAAACTCGATCTGCGCGGGCACTAGGAGGACCTACAGCTAATATTTCAAGTCTCTAGACCTTGTAGGTTCTGAGATCCTTGCGTTCATACATACGGACGGACGAACGGACGGACGGACATGGCTAGATCGACTCGGCTGTTGATGCTGATCAAGAATATACATACTTTATGGTGTCGGAGGTGCTTCCTTCTGCCTGTTACATACATTTCCACAAAAACATTATACCCTTTTTAAACATTTTCAACGGGTTCAGGGTATAATAATGGTGGGCATTGTACCACTAGGTTGAGCCATGAATTTAGGCAGTTTTGGTCCATTTCGTGCCATCGTCTGCCACGTTTTGAGCCGATGGGACCCAACGCCAGCTGTCTGCATCTGATTCTTACTGGAACTTTCGAGCATCGGACCGGATCCAAAAGAGCACATCCTTTGAATCCGTCCAAAATGTTCGTCTATGTATGCGTACCGACATTTCCTTTTGGAACATTTGGCCAGTCTCAGACCTAAGACTGCGGCCATTAGGATCTTCATATGTTCTGAAGGACAGGCCAACATGAACTTCTCTCACGCTTCATCCTGCGCGCTGATACGATTGTGCCTGTATAACTTGCTACGAATTTGATGTCCAATCGCGAAACCGCCACTGGCATGAATCCTCTTTACAGTTTCAGCTAACTGTAACATTTGGGCTGCTGCATCCACCGACTGCAGCCAGTCGTCTACAAATGTTTTTTCGCTAATCGCCTTTACGGCATCCGGATGCTCCGCTGCAAGCCGCTTGAAATTTCGATTCTTGGCGTAATTTGCTAGGCCTGGCGAACAAGATCCAAAAGTCATGATATGCATAACGTACGTTTCGGGGAAGCGTGGCGAATATCCATCACGCCAGAGAAAATTCTGCGCCGCTTGGTCTTCTCGGCGCACCTTGAACCAATAAAACATTTACCGTATGTCGCCGGATACGGAGATAGCGCGGTCTCCGAACCGTATGAGCACGCTTATTAAAGACACTAGTGTGTCTGGACCTTTCAAAAAACAATCTTTCAGCGACATGCCACTAACTTTGGCAGCCGCATCCCATACTAGGCACGTCTCTTTCTTGTTCAGATTGGTGGCTGTAAAGATAGGAAGAAACCACGATGTCGTGTTAGTACTAACTAAGCCGACGGATATATCCCTGCTGCTTCTAATCGAGCATCGTGTTCATCATGAACTCTTTCAGTTGTATACAGCAGGATAGGAAGCGTAGATAAATGCTTCCGAGATTTAAGCAACTGTGGCCCGACACTGGTAAGTCCAAGTTCGCATTGTTCGCGTTGTTTAACGCATACCGTAGTGTGTTAATTTCTGGAGCTGAAATACCCACAGCCACAGACATAGCCTCGGGCTTCTTGGTTATGTCACCAGTCCATTTAAGACACAGCTGGGTTGCAGCTCGTCTGCAACCGCTCTTTTCATTAGCGTACACTCAGCTCCTTCATCCACCAATGCATATGTTCGCACGCTTTTTGATTTACTGTAGAGTTTGATTGGAACACATCGAAAATGTGTCTTACTTGCGGACCTGCAATGAAACTAACGGCGGAATTGATTGGCTTAGCTCGATTGTTGCTACCTTAGCCCGTGTGCTCATCTCTACTACCGCTCGTAGTAGGCGTATGTAGCAGCACATGGTGCGCTGACTGTTGCACGCGATGTCGCATAAAGCAGCAAAACCAAAGACGCTTATCCTTAACGAATTCCAGCCGCTGTTTAGTACCCATGGATTTAAAGTCGTCGCAATCTGCTGGACGGTGTTAACTGGCGAACTTCGCACATGAATCCCTCTCCTATTCCTGTTGATAACGTTGTTGCTGATAGCCCTCAGGCTTGTCTATCGTGTTGTACTATCTGGTGGTTATCGCGTAGCTCTTCTTTTCACTGTCAGTCCGTGGTGTCTCGCTGTGTCTAGCTGGGATAATAAGTTTTTCACGCACCGCAACCAGGGCGTGCTCTCTGAGGCACATCTGAAGCCTAATGAATTTACCTCGTTGCTGAATCCACATCTCTCTGTGGACTGCTCATAATTGCTGATAACGATTAACCATTCTTCTGGTTTGCCTGTAAAAATTGGTATATCTTTGCTGATGACATGTCGCGCACTGATTGGCGCAGATGTCAGCGACCCAGTCCACGGCGTCGCATTATAACAATGTATGAACATTATCGGATTGATGCCGTGGCGCGTGATCAGTCGATCTATTGAGTGCTCCCAGACCTGTGTGGCACATGCACACACCAGTACTGTAAACTGAACTGTGCACTCCAATTTTCCGCAACCTATTTCTGCTTGCCCATAACGGTCTGGTATCCCAAAGGCGCTTTATCGGCGTTGAACTTTCCCTTGAGCCAGTCCCTGCAGACGTCGTTGACGGACAGCTGCTATAACTTTCCGAATTTGCTGATCCTCTACCTTTTTCTACACCGACGACTATATCTTTTACTCCAGCAGAAACAGGCGATCAGTTAGCCTGTTCCGTTGACCATGCCGTTACAAACCGTTACAGTTCCACCGGGTTGAATACCACATGTCGTCCTTTTCGCTCTTGCATCTTGCTCATCACCGTCTGCCATCTCGCCACATCAACACTATAAAATCCGCTTTGAGGTTATGGCAGCTATGTGTGATTGAGTATGTGAGTCTAACTCTTGTACCACGTGACACTCTATAGGCAGTTCAGGTTGTGAGTTTGCAAGTCGCTTGCTTCGCAGAAAACTCCGCCGTAGCAGAGAATATCTCACACTCTCCCTGCTTGTGGTGGTGCGCGTATTTGGCAGGGATACCTAAATATATTTTATTGAAAATCCATTTAAGCCGACATTGTTTTTTTAACATCGCTTACTTGTGAAAATAAACAAGCCTACTCTCCAATGGCCAGCACGCGTCTACGCGTTGACCACACTGGTTAATTCATTGTGCAGGCTCATAATGTCACGTTTGCACAGCGCAGGAGGTGTTGTTTTTGATGTTTTCATGCGACCACCTTTTTCCCCAAATGTGGTGCTTACTTTCAACCAAAAGGGAATCATCATTGGACTGTGAATATGTTATAGTTTAGCAATTAATTCACTCAATCAATCAATTTCATTAAACGCGGTCATATGTTGTTGCATAGTCGACTTTAAAAGTAGTCAACAAAAATACTGTTCACCTTTCAAGTCACACACTTACGACAAACATGAAAGTTATATTCATAGAAATCACGCTCCTAAATTAAATTAAAAATAAAATATTGTTTTCTCCTTTTCACTCGCACTCTCAAAACTTCCACTCAGACATATCATATAAAAATATATGCTGCAATCAAGTAGTGCCTTGTTGGTCGTAGATTTCAACCACGTTTATTTTTACGAAAAAATTATAAATAAACAAATATACTAAAGCTGATTTGAAGGAGGGGAAGTGGTTTCTTACAACTAAAAAGCCTGCATTATCTTAATGTTCTGTTAAATTTATATTTCATGCCATATGTAGCCGGCTTCTCCAGCTGGTTTACTTTTCACCTTGCCCTATACCTTTTCTTTTCTATTTTTTTTTATTTTATTTTAAGTACTTTAGCTTAACGCTTTTTTACAACCCTTCTTTCTACTTCACAATGGGAAGAGTTGTGGCGCAGCCATTTATATTTCATTTTTTGATTTATGGCGCTAAAATATTAGTTTTGGTTTTTTCATATAGAAACCCCAACCCCCCCCCCCCCCCCCCCCATCTCCCACCTCCACCGCCACCACCACCCTCGACCCACCATATGTCGCCTTCTCTCTATTATTTTCTGTATCAACAGTGGTGCTTGGAGGCTTTGGTGTCCGTAGTATGCATAGCGCAGCATACTATGAAAGGAAGAAATGTTTCTCTATGTGCACCTTTGGCTTCGACAGGTACTGGCTTGGCCACGTCTAAGTTGCATAGCTCATGTATCTAGGGAGCGTTTAGAGGAGAGCAGAACAAAAGTGGCTAGGCAAATGACAGCCTAGGAGCAGTGCTCAGCATTTGGGCTACGGAATGAGAGTCGCAAGCCCAGTCACTAGCTCCAGCTGGCGTATAGATTGTCTAACCATTGAACAAATCGTGTGCGCTGTGATATTAAATTGTCACGCGTAGCTATTTGCAGGTATGGCAAATTGGCTTTTATGCAGTAGCCAATTGAACCCAATGCATGAATCTAATGCGCCGCAAAGTACGCATAGCCAAGCAAAGACTTCTTTGGTGCAAGTTGTTGTTGGCTCAAGTGTCTGTTATACAATTTGATTACGATGTGGTTATCAATGACTCTAAGCTCGAAGCCAAAAGTACTTCGTTATTTCATATCCATACCTAAAAACCTAACGACCCGTCGCATAAACAGCTTTTTTTAACGCAACAAGAGGCGTGCCAGTCTCAGTTGCATGTTAATTGTCCCTAAAACACATTGAAAACGAGTAAATGGGTATATTGATTTTAAACTAAAGTATGTAACATACAGAAGGTCGCTTCTCCGACCCCATTGAGTATATACATATATATATTTGATTACCCCTCAAGTTGACCTAGCCATGTCTGTCTGTCTATCAGTAAGTATGTACGTGTTAATATCAGAGACTATACGTGGTCTAGACTAGAATTTTTACAGTTCAAATCATCGATGATTCAACCCGTTTCCATAATTATCGTGATCATATATTTTGACCATATAAGGTAGTTTAGAAGAGCTTGAAATATCAGAGTTCGCCTTTTGAAACCCTCGCCCCTTTTCATTAAAATGTGAAATATATATTATTGGAGTCTCTGGTGGTACACATTTTTATATTTACGTATATTTCAATTCTATATTAATGCCCTGAAAATTTCATAAGGACCGGGCAATAAACACCGAACTCAATCCCGAAAGCACTTCCCATAGCATGAGGGCTAAGGGAAGAAGAAGCGTGCTTGTGTTACCGTTTGTATGCTTTTTTTGGAATATAAATACATAGAATGTAGTGAGAGTTGTGGTATGACAGGATCGTAAAAAATTTATATTTTGTAAGTTTCGTTAAGAGATCTTTGAAAGCAAACAAGTTTTTCAGTTTTCAAGAGACTATTCATATGATCAGATTAGTTGATAAGTTCTTATAATATCGACATGGCTATTTGTATTTATTAAGAATGTATATACTTGTTGAGGCAGAGAAGTCCCTTGGAATGGTATAAAATAATAATAAATTGTTAGCGGAATAAGCTAACACGCAAGTGTCAGCGTAGCGGTGATCAGCGGAGAGGTCACGTCAAGGATGCAGCCACCTCATTTTGTCACACCTTAAAAACAAAGCCAACAACAATAAAAGCACACATATGACAAAGTCGATGAGCAGGCAATGTAAAACAAAGCCAACCAAAGTAATCTTCGTCATCGCCTTTGTCACCCCATGTTCCTCCACGTTCCAACAACCCCAAAATCCCCTCAAGCGATTCCCATTTCCATCCCCAAATGTTTTGTGCGTGCGTGTCAATCGATTGGTGTGTTTATTTGCCAAAAGTATCAGCCAACACCATTAACTTCACTGTGAAAATCGCGCGTCGGGCGCGAGAGTCGTCAACTATGCAGATAATCGATGTGTGTGACAATTAGACTCTAAAACCTGGCTACTAGGGGCCCAGCTAATGGCGCAAGTGGCAATCAAAGGAATTGAAAAGAGGAGCAGTTACCAAAAGCAAGTTGAGCGCTCTGATTATAATCTTAACACACTGATAAAGTAAGCCACCAACTCCTGCTATCTGAAGGAAAAACAGCAACGAAACTTGTATTGCAAGACTTACAAAAATCAAATTTAAATTAACGGCAGAACGATGACGTGAAGCCCTCTAATTAATTAATAATTTATAAATAATAATGTGCTATTATAATGTGATAGCATTCACGTACAAAACAATTTAAAAACTTGAATTCATAGAGATTAATATCCCTCCGTAAACACGTATCGCATGAAGGGAGGTCAGTACAAACAGCCGAGTCGATTTGGCCATTTCCATCTGTCCGTTTCTATGCAAATTAGTCTTTCAGATTTAAGGCTTGGTAAAAACTGAATGTTTTTTGAGATATTTGTACCACACCATACGTATAAGAGTTTCAATATGATTCCTACTTTTTTTATACTCTGAACCCATTGAGAATGGGTAACAAGTAAGAGGTTCTAGTCGGGAGCTCTCGACAAGGGGATACCCCTTATTCTTATATACACCATATGCAGCTGGCGCTAAAAAAGTTGCATCGGTAGGGTTTGAACTCGCAACTAATTTCATTACTTTCTGTCGCCTTTACGCAACAGCCACACCAGCAAAAAAAAAAAACAAAAAGTTTCCTCGACAGGGTTCGAACTCGTAACTGACCCCGCTACTTTCCGACGCCTCTACTCAATAGCCACACCAATAATTAAGTCTTAATGAGAAAAGAGCGAATTAAATTAGCAGCACAGAAAACAATACAATCGCAATTGTAATGATGTTGATAGAATTTAAAGATGACGCGCATGAATGTGTGTGTGTACATGTATACAGAAATTCTTGGAATTTGCGCTTGCTGCTGCACGTGTTTGCAGGCCAAAACACATTTTCTTTCGTGTTTCTTAACCGATATTGATGAAATTTTCAGTAGTATATCTTATTGTACTATGACATATAAACTGTGGCTTAATTAGATAGGCAATACAAGCTGGTTTACTAGCATGATTTTTAGCTTTTTGGAGGTATCGGGGAGGTGGCGATAGCTATAAAATGAAAAATTGATATACATATGTATGTATATATACTATTCTAGTACTACATGTCAAGTTTGGTGATTCTAGCTCATATTATTTGCCGAAATTGCTCAAAAAACATGATTTCGATATCGATTTTTATCGATTACTTGGAAACGGGGCAAGTAATCGATTATCGGAAACAAACTCGATCTGCGCGGGCATTAAGAGGACCTACAGCTAAAATTTCAAGTCTCTATCTCCTATAGGTTCTGATATCCTTGCGTTCATACATACGGACTGATGGACAGACGGACGGATGGACAGACGGACATGGCTAGAACATACATACATATATACTTTATGGGGTCGGAGATGCCTTCTTCTGCCTGTTACATACATTTGCACAAATATGTATGTATGTATGTATGTAAGTAGATGTTTGAATGTTCAAAGACATGGTCTCATTTGCTTGCACTGCCTTGTGTGGTACAAAAATATGTATGTATGTATGTACTATGTACTTATGTATGTATGTATACTACATACTGAAGACGTGAGACGAAATGCCGAAATATTGCAGATGTCACCATAATTCTATCTTCCTTTTTGCTACAAGCACGCCGCGTTTCTCAGAAAATAGCCAAAAGTGAAGCACGAAAGAGACGTAGACTGCACATGGCCGTGCACAGTGAACTGAAGATATCAAATTTGCTCTTACCAATGTCTAGTGTTCCGCATAATGTCGGTTTATCTGAATTGAATATTGAAAATGAATTACAATGCTTAACATAATTTTTCTCTGGTCCGTTTAAGGAAGTTAACTCGGAATACCGTCTATTTAAAGTTTTAAAGGAAAAGGGTATATATGAAGATCCAAAATCTTGTACTGTATCAAATAGAATAGGTCCAAAAATTAAAAAAGGGAAGGCTACCTTTTTGCCAAACAAAATGGATATTTATAAAATGCCCGTCAAATCTTATTTCGAACTTCCCAATGTTTTAAATTTGACACTAGAAAATCAGAAACTATTTAAAAACCAAATTGGTTTCGTTAATTTTGTAAACAGTTTGCCACCCCAGGCAAATACTTGATGGCCACATTTGCCGATGGCGTGGCAATATTCTACTCCGCCCACTGCGAGTATGAAGCCACTGACGGTGCCCAGGAATACATCCACTTGCTTGAGAGCTGGACACGCAGATGGCACATCAAGCTAAATGCCTCGAAGTGCCAGGCGGTCAACTACTCACTGGGGCGTGGCAAGGCTCCAGCAGTCTGGATAGACGGTAGCCCACTTCACCGTGGCAGAAGCGCCAAGTATCTTGGAATTGAACTGGATAAGACGCTTAGTTTTCGGGCGCACATCGACGGCCTTCTTAAGCAGTGCCGCTATAAGATGGCCAAGGCCAACTGGCTACTAAACCCCAACAGCCTATTGCCATTTCTCTGCAAACGGGCAGTTTACAACGTCGTGGTGGCAACAACTTGGAGATACGGTATTCAGGTTTGGGGCATTGCATCTCGAACAAATCGAAGACGGATTCAGACACTCCAAAACTTGGCCTTGCGCCGAATTACCGGTGCTAACTGGTACGTCAGAAGTTCTACCTTGCACAGAGACCTCAAAATGGAGACCATAGACAGCTGAGTCGGAGCATTCGCCAACCGGTACAACGAACGCTTGCAGCGACACTGCAACCGGGAAGCAAGAGACCTCGCTGGGAGGTGTGTAGTCAGGAGGCTCAAGAGAAGATCGTTCTAGGACCTCCTCCAACCACGACATAGGAGACGCCCCAGAGTCCCCCGACTACCTACGATGCAGCCTTACTCAAAAAGCCGCCTTTGACGTTTGTCCACGATAAAGCCTGAGGACCCAACTAGGCTTGGCGTAATATCACCTAAGCCAACTGTGTTGTAATAAAAATGTATGCTATTTTTGATTCAATACAATAAACAAACAAAAAAAAAAAAAAAAAGAGAAAAAATCGAATTAAAATAGCAGCACAGAAAACAATACAATCGCAATTGCAATGCTGTTGATAGAATTCAAAGCCAACACGCATGAATGTGTGTGTGTGTACATGTATATAGAAATTCTTGGAATTTGCGCTTGCAGCTGTATGTGTTTGCATGCAAAAACACATTTTCTTTCGTGTTTCTTAACCGATCTTGATGAAATTTTCAGTAGTAGATCTTATTGTACTATAAAATATTCGTGTATTTTTAAAATGACAATTGCATTTAATTTGTGTCTTAATTAGATAGACAATACAAATTGGTTTACTAGCATGATTTATAGCTTTTCGGTGGTAGCGGGGAGGTGGCGATAGCTATAAAATGAAAGATACTTGATATATATATATATACTATTCTAGAAGCTACATGTCAAGTTTGGTGACTCTAGCTCTTATTATTTACCAAAATTGCTATAAAAACAGGATTTCGATATCGATTTTTATCGATTACTTGGAAACGGGGCAAGTTATCGATTATCGGAAACAAACTCGATCTGCGCATGGACTCGGAGGTCCTACAACTAAAATTTCAAGCTCTTATAGGTTCTTAGATCCGTGCGTTCATACATACGGACAGACGGACGGACGGGCAGACAGACTGACATGGCTAAATCGACTCGGTTGTTGATGTTGATCAAGAATATATATACTCTATGGGGTCGAAAATGCTTCCTTCTGCCTGTTACATACATTTGCACAAATACTTTATACCCGTTTTACCCATTTGCGATGGGTTCAGGGTATAAAAACAGTAATACATTTTATTTAATATTTTGTGTGGCTGCCTTTAGCGTCACATACAACCTTCCTTTTGCCTGTTACCACTAGCCAAAGAACATACATACATATATATGGGACATGCAGTACTAGAAATGTGGGCAAAAAAAAGTCGGTGCATCTGGTCCAAGAAAAGAGTAAGACATACATATGATGTCTTTTTTTCGCTTACACTACAGAAAACTGCTTTGGCTTACTCTCTTCCATATGATTTGTGCGATAGAACGCCATCGCTGTTTGTTTTTATGTCGCTCGCACTTACTCTCAGTGCGCTCAATGCTCTCTTTATGTCTAGGTACCGTTTAAATGTTTGTGTGGGTATGTGTCCGCACAAGCAAAAATGCCCATAAATTCAATTTTTCTCAAATATCTTCCCTTTTGAGGGGACGAGTAATATGAAATAATGAAAGGGTTTGCCAAGTCGATGCGAAATCCTTTCATTTTAGCTCGTTCTTGTTCGAAAGGGTACCTAAGCGTTGGCCATGTGTGTATGAATAGAAGCATTTATACGCTTGTGTGCCTGTTGGTGCTTGCTGCCAGTCCGATGAAAATTTGACAATATTTTGGGATTGCTGAATTTCGAGCTCTACACACACAGAAAAAATGTGAAATTTCAGCTGTAGGTCCTCCTAGTCCATGCGCAGATCGAGTTTGATTCCGATAATCGATAACTTGCCCCATTTCCAAGTAATCAATAAAAATCGATATCGAAATCCTGTTTTTTTCGGCAAATAATATGAGCTAGAGTCACCAAACTTGACATGTAGCTTCTAGAAGTGTATATATATCAAGTATCTTTCATTTTATACCTACTGTTGGAAGAAGAGGGTTCAGGGTATCCCCTAGTCGGGAGCTCCCGACTAAAACCTCTTACTTGTTTTTGAATAAAGTTATCTAGACCAAACTCGCAACAATTCATAGTTGCAAGCGCAGGAAGTTTCCAGTATTATTCGCACTTAACCCATTGATAAGGTTATAAAAGGGTATATTGGTATTTTGCAAAAGTATGTGATAGCAATATTTAGTCCTTCTTGATCAGATCGCGAGCTGAATCGATTTAGCCATGTTAGGCTGTCCATCCGCGTAGATCCCGAAACTACAAAAGCTTCAGACTTGAAATTTGAAATGTATAATTTTTCTATAGAATATGCAAAACTATTTCCATTTCCAAAAATTTAAACATGACTCAAAAACTATAAGAACTAGATACACCAAATTGGGTAAGTTTTCATAAAGTAAATACAGATTAGAAATATTTCACTTGTTGGATATCCCATGGATACCCCATTCCCCGAAATATAAAAACTAATTTTTATACCCTGAACCCATTGAAAATGTGTAAAAAAAGTATAATGTATTTGTGCAAATGTATGTAACAGGCAGAAGGAAGCATCTCCGACCCCATAAAGTATATATATTCTTGATCATTCTGTCCGTCCGTCCGTATGTATGTATGAACGCAAGGATCTCAGAACCTATAAGAGCTAGAGACTTGAAATTAATAATGAACGAATAATCGATATCAAAATCATGTTTTTTAGCAGTTTTGGTAAATAATAAGAGCTAGATTCAGCAAATATGACATGTAGCTTCTAGAATAGTATATATATATATAGTATCTTTCGTTTTATGGCTATCGCCACCTCCCCGTTACCACCGCAAAGCTATAAATCATGTTAGTTCACCAACTTGTATTGCCTATCTTTTTTTTTTTTTTTTATTTTATTTTATTTAATAATTGGTTTGTAAAGACTCTTTTGCCTTATGCACCATTTGATGTCTTTTGTTAATTTCGCCATGTTTTTACAATTTAAAAACTTGTTTCGTTATTCTATTTTATGTATCTAATATCTATCTTGGGCGTCCTTGGTGGAGTTGGGTGAGTGGTATGTGGACAAAAATGTTCTCCTCCTTAACCTCCTGATGGGATGGGCACCTTGAAAATTGCTAGCGAGCCTATTGGCGTGCGTGGCTAGCCGGTTGTTATAGAGGGCGCAGTGGGTCCTTATTTGCTCTTCAACCCAGGGGATCCTCAGGTCTCTGTGTAGAACGCTGTTGCGCACGTAAAATGGGGTTCCTGCCATCCTGCGCAGAGTCTTGCTTTGGAGAGATTGAACTCTTTTTCGGTTGGATGCAGCAGCCAAGCCCCAGATCTGTATGGCATATCGCCAGATGGGTGCCACAGTTTGTAAGTAAACAAGCCGTTTACTTGCAAGGGAAAGTTTGCTGCGGGGGTTGAGGAGCCAATTTAACTTGGTCAGCTTATTTCGACAGCGTTGCAAAGCTCCTCTAATGTGGCTGGCGAAATTGAGGCGCTTATCAAGGGTGACGCCCAGGTATTTTGTTTCACTTTCTTGGGTAAGCGTTAGTCCGCTTAGCCTCAGCGCTGGCGGTACTCCTCTTCTAATTGTGAAGCACACGGTGGTGCTTTTGGCAGGGCTTAGTTTGACGTTCCAGCGTCGAGCCCAGCTGCTAAGGAGGTCCAGATAGTCCTGCGCAGCATCTGCAGCAACAATTGGGGACCTGGCGCTGATCATTGCGCAGATGTCGTCGGCATATGAGACCATAAGAAGTGTGCGCGAAGGCAGTCCGAGGGCATGCGCGTCTCGCTCTGTTTCTGAGGCTACAGCGGCTCTCGTCTCGGCAATCTCGTCTTCTGTGGCCATGCTGAATGGCATGAATCGCTGCTCGAGGTGGGCAGCAAAGGTTGCAGCCTGGTGTGCGTCTGAGCGGCACCAGGCGCCGGGCGTTTTGTGCCACGTGTCGCCTGTCGTCAAAATATCTTGCCCGTTGCACTTGAAGCTCCCGATGCAGTTCGTCAGCGATTCTGCGCCAGTTCGCCATGTCGCCGGGGTGTCGAGTGCGCGACCAGATCTTACGAAGCCTTCTTTTTCCCTAAGTAGGATTAACAGGTCCGGCGAGAGTTTGTATAGCCCGTCGCGGTGCCTGCATCGACTGGGTAGAGGACGCTTGGCTTCAGCTGCTGCAGCCCGTACCTTTTCGGTGATTCTGTTAAGAGCGTCGTCGATGTCCTCTGCGGAAGCTATATCCATGTCCGGGTAGATGATGTCGTTTAGCTTGCGGCTGAAGGCATTTATATTGGTCTGCCTGTCGATGATCCTTTCCAGCGTTGGGTAGTGTCTGGCGGCGGTATTGATTCAAATAACCAGCGGCAAGTGGTCGGAGCTCAGGTCAGCGCGAGATTCAATGCTGAGCGTCCAGTGTGGGAGACCCCTGTATATTGCAAAGTCGAGGCAGGAGGGTCTGCGGCCAGTCTGTGGTGGGAACCTCGTGGGACTGCCAGTGGCTAGACATTCAAAGCGCGCGTCGTGCATGAAATTGGTGAGCTCACGTCCCCTGGCGTTGCTGCGGCCTGCCCCCCAAAGCTGATGGTGTGCGTTCCAATCACCACCCTTTGGATCGAGGGTGCTGAAACGCTGGCAGAGCTCATTGGCTGTCCATCTGAAGCCGGGCTGGTAATATATGGCCCCAAATTCGACGTCTCCAGAATCCGTTGAGACTATTGCAGTGGCCAGTTGCAGGTCGGCTTCGCGTTTGGGGGCCGTGGGGAAGTGCGAGATACCACTGCGGATAAGAATTGCTGCGCCACCCCAGCGTCGTTGGGCGGGGTGATTGCTGGGTAGGAGGAGTACCCAGGAATGCGGGGAGTCTCCAGATCACGCATGTGGGTTTCGCTTAAAAGTGCGATATCTACCTTGTGGAGCTGCATGCAGAGTTGCAACTCATGGATTTTCGCTGGGACGCCGCCCGCGTTCCAGCACAGGACCCTGAGGGTGCTCATTTTGAGAGAAGCGCGCTAAGGAGCTCGAGCATGCGATTATGCATCTGCATGTTCGCCTCTTGCATCTTGAAAAAGCTTCGATTGCTTCGAGAACTCAATCCATGGGAGGATGGTTTCCGGTGCGATTTGTGGGTAACTCTTGTGGCCCAAGCTGTTGTTGAGCACCACGGCGTTGGCGAGGCGTTTGTTGTTGGCGGTGGTGTTCCTGCTTAGGTTAAGTTGTCGTTGCCGAGGGTGCTGTGTGGGAGCGATGAACTGTCCAACAGTTGGCCATTCGTCTTGCATGGAGCTGTTACCACGAGCGACTTGGGCATATGTGTGGCCTGTTGTAGGGCTGGATGCTGGGGCCAGAGGGCGTGAAGAGCTTGCCACTGCTTGATGGCGATGGCTAAGTGGTTGTCGAGCTGCTTGTGTGCTGCTGAGGATCGATGGCTTGCGTTGGTTTCGTTTGGCGAAACTCTGATAGGCCTCACAGCCCTCGTAGTTGGCTGGGTGTTCCAGGTCGCAGTTGGCACAGGTCGCTCGAACCAAGTCGGGCCGTGTGCAGTCCCCGGATTTGTGCTGTTCCCCGCATTTGACACAGATGTGCTTCTGTCGGCAGTATTTTGCTGTGTGGCCAAATTGCTGACATCGGCTGCACTGAGTTAGAGATTGCTTTTTGCGGGCTTCCTCGATAAAGCATCTCTGGCCGGCAAGATAGCGTATGTTATGAATTTGGTCCTTATTGCCACCAGGGGCTAGGTTAACAAAGAATAGGTGGATTGGCTTGTCCGTTCTCTTTGAGTTGTCCGGGCAGTGAATATGTGTAACTTCGTGCCCTAGAGCGTTGAAATCGTCGCGGATCTTGGCGTGTGAAGTTGAGTCGTGTAGTCCTTTTATGACTATTTTGTACGGCCGCTCCTCCTTGAGCTGGTACGTGTAGAATTCGATGTTAGCAGCTTCGAGTAGTTTTTGAGCTGCTCTAAATGTGTCTGCATCTTGGGCATATAACCGAGCTATACCCCCTACTGAAGTTCTTGGTTCGACTTTGTTCAAGTCGACGTTGTTTTTTTGGAGCAGATCCAGTAGAAGGGGTAAATTGCTGATTCTCGGAAGAGAAATTGGAGGAGGCTTGGGTTTCGCAAGTTGTCGCCTATTTTGGTCAGGGATTCCTGTATTAGGAGTAGGGCAACTATGCCCGGGATTTGAGTGCAAGGTGGCTTTGTCACATGCTTTAACATTACAAGCGTCCGGGCTCACGTCGGCCTCCTGCTCCGAGTCGCTGGTTGCGTCTGAGTTGTTCTGCACGCAGCCATTTTGGGTGCGCTGTTTGATTTCGTCCAGGAGATTTGAGAGCGAGTCTGCGTGGTTGACGGACATATTTTCCATATCTTCGCTATCCTCGTCTGCTGATTCATCGTCTGATTGGCTACTCAGTGCATGGAATCTGTTGCTTGTTGCTTTCGAGAGCAACGGGAAAGAACTAGCTGATGACTTTTTATTAGTAATGCTCTTACGTTTGGGCTGAGCATGGGGAGAAAGTTGCTTCGCAACTTTGCGTTTGCGCGGCTGCAGTTGTCTTTGAATCGTAACTGGATCAAAGTCAGCTAGCTGAAGGTTACCTTGGTTACTGTTACTAGTGATGGCGTTATCCGTGCCGATGTCAGGAATGACGGCGCTGGGGAGGAGGTGCTGTGGAGGTTTCGAATTCAGCTCGGCTGAAAGCCCCTGCACTTGATTGTTGTTGGCTTCGGAATTAGTTGGTGGTGGGATGTTGTTGGTGTTGCAGGTGTTGCTGCGTGTGCTGTATGTATGGGCAGCAGGGACGTCGTTGTTTTTGAGGTTTTCATTTGCCATGGCAGCCTGACAATTTCTTAAGCTGAGTGCTATTTTTTTAGACTCTGCATTATTATTGGCAGCACTGACTTTGACAGCTCCCAATTTTTGCTTGTGTGCAAGCAACTGCACATTTGCAGTTTTAATTTTTACGGTTTTCTTTATTTTAGGCACTTTTATACTGTTTTTGATTGTTTTGGGGTTGAGCTCACTTTTAAATGTTCTGTTATGCCACTGTTGGGTGGGCTTGTCCGTGATTTGACACTGTATGTTTTTCGGTGAAAGGCGTCGCCTACTTATTGCCTATCTAATTAAGACACAATATAAATGCAATTGTCATTTTGAGAATACACGAATATGTTATAGTACAATAAGATCTACTACTGAAAATTTCATCAAGATCGGTTAAGAAACACGAAAGAAGATGTGTACTGGCCTGCAAACACGTGCAGCAGCAAGCGCAAATTCCAAGAATTTCTGTATACATGTACACACACACATTCATTTGCGTAATCTTTGAATTCTATCAACAGCATTGCAATTGCGATGGTATTGTTTTCTGTGCTGCTATTATAATACGTTTTTTTCTCATTAAGACTTAATTATTGGTGTGGCTCTGGAGTAGAGGTGGCGGAAAGTAGCGCGGCCATTTACAAGTTCAAACCCTGCCGAGGAAAATATTTTTTTTTTTTGGCTGGTGTGGCTGTTGCGTAGAAGCAACAGCAAGTAATGCAGTCAGTTTGCGAGTTTAAACCCTGCCAAGGGAACATTTTTTTTTTAATTTATCTTTATTACTACTAAAACAAACGATCGCGTAGCGCGATCTGCATTTGGTGTATATAAGAATAAGAGGGTTCAGGGTATCCCCTAGTCGGGAGCTCCCGACTAGAACCTCTTACTTGTTTGTTATCAAGTTTGAGTGGTTTTGTTTGTATAGTTTTGCCGCTGGCCTTTGTTTACGTTTTGAAGTCATCTGTTTAGTGATGTGTATATATAGTGTAGTCTAGGCACCCCTAATGCGACTACCGGCTGGGCGGCGCTGCCCCTCGAAAAACAAAACGTTCGCAACAGACTAGAAATTTGAACGCAGGTCCTACTTGTACTAGGGATTAGCGATATTTTCTCAACCGGTTACAAGTAACAAGTATTCAAAAGCAACTAGTTACTGCTGTTACACCTTTCAAAAGTAACAGCCACAAAAATGATCCTATGTCGTGCACGGATAGTAAAGCAAGGATATACTTGTTGGTCGTTGTTCACTCAAAAGATTGACACCGAAATTTCACTAAGAGCTTACTACAACGATATGACAAATGACTGGATCAATGTTATAGATATGTTAGATATACATATACACACAAAACAAAATCATTCTAAATTGTATTATTTACACTGAGATTTAAATATTTTTGCCTATGGTTTTCGGCCAAGAGGTGTTTTATTAAACCTAAATAGTGCCACATTAAAATTTATGTTTAATATGAACATATTTAAATTAATATTTATCATATTTAATTCTATATTTCCACATATTAATATTAAGGTGGTAAAATATTAAATATGAATACAGTTCATATTAAAATCAAATACTTTTACATTTTTTTCTAAATTTATGATATTTAAATAAAAGTTCCATAGTTAAATATAAATGCATAATATTTCATTTGAATTTATAGCAATGTTACTTTAAATACCAATCATATTTAAATTAAAATTTGTTCATATTATACTTAAATACAAATCGATTTTAAAATAAATATGGTTGAATTTAAAAGTAAATGTTTTCATATTTATATAAAATATTATACATTTTTAAAATCAATAAGCTTTCATAATTAAAATTAAATGTTCCCATTTTAAATTCAAAATTATTCACTTTTAATTAATTATTATTCCTTTTCAAATCAAAAAAAATTCGTAATAAAATGTTTATGTTCCCCCCTTTAATTTCAATATTATCCAATTTAAATAAAAAATAAATGATATTGAAAAATAAATATTTATATTCTTGAATTGATAATCTTTATTTAAAATTAAATATTATATTATTATTATAAATATTAAATAATATAAAATTTGCTTATAGTTTTAATGGAAATATATATTTGTTTTTCTACTAACCCATTTTAAGTGGTAGTAATTAAGGTGATTTATACTTAACATAACTATTTTGATTATTCATTATATACAAATGCATCGGGTGGTTGTTAAAATACGTTATATCTTTAATAATTATTTTTGGATCTTTTTTTTCCACCTCATAAGCTTGTATGTGTGTACAAAACTTATTTACATAAATTTAATTGCAACTAACATAAACCGTTTCGTTTTTATAGAAAAAGAAGCGCAATTTAAATAATTTAAATGTTTTCTCTTTTTTTGCTAAATAATCATTTTTCTTATAAATAATACCATTATATTCAAATTCTTCGCACATTTGCAAACGATCAGATTGAAACTTATAAGAGCATATCGAATTTTTCAAACATTCTATGTCTGCTATGCAGGTTTCCCTAAAGTTGGAAGTTTTAAATATAGGTGGTAATCCATTCTCGAAGTTAATAAAAAAATACGAAAATTTAAGAGCAGACTTAATGGCTACAGACCGACATGGATTTTTTCTAGATGTTATTGAATGTAAATAAGATTTAGGAGCTTTATGTTTGGATTTATGTTTGCTTTATGTTTGGATTCAAAGCGCATCACCCAAGCATATTTTAGTGGACCACATTTTGATATTGCTCTTGGATAATGGACCATAAAATGGTGTTTTGGCTTAAATGTCGATCCATATAATTGTACATAGAGCTCATGCTGCAGTTTTATTTATTTTTCTTAAGTTTTTAAATCTGATATCGTGAATTTACTTTGAAATAAAATGTCGATTATTTCCAACAGCATAGTAAATAATTTCCAGTGCTGATTATTTTCAGAAACTAAATCGCCAATCATGAATGGCAAAAACTTAATAAAACAGAACTTTTCGCTATCTTATTTCTTATATCAAGTGGATATGAGGAGTTTTTAATTTCAATTTCACCAAAATTAAAAAGCTGTTTTCTACTGTTGACTGTTTTAAGACCTAGAATATTATTTTATATTAAAGATACAAGAGTTTGACAAACATACACGCAGACACCTTCACAAACGTCATGCATCAAATCAAAATAAAAATTATCAATGATATGAACGTTTTTTAACTGGTTTAAAATACAATCATTTTCAATGCCAGTTTCTAAATATTGTTGTGCTTTTAAGTCAGATTCATAAGATATCTTCTTAAATGCTCCATCTTTTTTGTACTGTCGGTTTTCATTTCGCTATTAGTCCGTCTGCAAACTCTACAAAATCTTTTTGATCTGAACGATTGAGTAAAACCAAATATAGAATTTAAGCCTAAATTGTCTACTAAAATCAATGCTAAAACAAAATGCACATTTTGATTTCCCTCTGGGATACTTATATCGACTCAATTTTCCAAATCTTCTAACTCACAAAATAAATGGTAAAACATTGTTTCATGATCATTACTTTTTCAAGCATGTGACGGAATAAAAGCAAACGGAAAAATAAAATCTAATTTGGACAGTAAGTGCTGTGGCAGCGTTGGAAGTGAGTAATACGATCCGCAAATAGAAGACGCATGAGGTCCACTAGCATTGTTCGTTTAAAATTGAAAGTCATGAAAATATAAGAAAATTGGAATAACAATGGTATTCGCTGAGTAGTTCTTTAATTTGATTGCGTATGTTACAGTGTTTACAAAAAAATTTTGTTTTTTTTGTTTGTTGTATTGAATCAAAAATAGCATACATTTTTATTACAACACAGTTGGCTTAGGTGATATAACGCCAATCCTGGTTGAGTCCTCAGGCTTTATCGTGGACAAACGTCAAAGGCGGCTTTTTTGAGCAAGGCTGCATCGCCACGTTGGTAGTCGGGGGACTCTGGGGCGTCTACTATGTCGTGGTTGGAGGAGGTCCTTGAACGATCGTCTCTTGAGCCTCTTGGCTACACGCCTCCCAGCGAGGTCTCTTGCTTCCCGGTTGCAGTGTCGCTGCAAGCGTTCGTTGTACCGGTTGGCGAATGCTCCGACTTAGCTGTCTATGGTCTCCATTTTGAGGTCTCTGTGCAAGGTAGAACTTCTGACGTACCAGTTAGCACCGGTAATTCGGCGCAAGGCCAAGTTTTGGAGTGTCTGAATCCGTCTTCGATTTGTTCGAGATGCAAGAAGGCCGTCGATGTGCGCCCGAAAACTAAGCGTCTTATCCAGTTCAATTCCAAGATACTTGGCGCTTCTGCCAGGGTGAAGTGGGCTACCGTCTATCCAGACTGTTGGAGCCTTGCCACGCCCCAGTGAGTAGTTGACCGCCTGGCACTTCGAGGCATTTAACTTGATGTGCCATCTGCGTGTCCAGCTCTCAAGCAAGTGGATGTATTCCTGGGCACCGTCAGTGGCTTCATACTCGCAGTGGGCGGAGTAGAATATTGCCACGCCATCGGCAAATGTGGCCATCAAGTATTTGCCTGGGGTGGCAAACTGTTTACAAAATTAACGAAACCAATTTGGTTTTTAAATAGTTTCTGATTTTCTAGTGTCAAATTTAAAACATTGGGAAGTTCGAAATAAGATTTGACGGGCATTTTATAAATATCCATTTTGTTTGGCAAAAAGGTAGCCTTCCCTTTTTTAATTTTTGGACCTATTCTATTTGATACAGTACAAGATTTTGGATCTTCATATATACCCTTTTCCTTTAAAACTTTAAATAGACGGTATTCCGAGTTAACTTCCTTAAACGGACCAGAGAAAAATTATGGTAAGCATTGTAATTCATTTTCAATATTCAATTCAGATAAACCGACATTATGCGGAACACTAGACATTGGTAAGAGCAAATTTGATATCTTCAGTTCACTGTGCACGGCCATGTGCAGTCTACGTCTCTTTCGTGCTTCACTTTTGGCTATTTTCTGAGAAACGCGGCGTGCTTGTAGCAAAAAGGAAGATAGAATTATGGTGACATCTGCAATATTTCGGCATTTCGTCTTACGTCTTCAGTATGCAGTATACATACATACATAAGTACATAGTACATACATACATACATATTTTTGTACCACACAAGGCAGTGCAAGCAAATGAGACCATGTCTTTGAACATTCAAACATCTACTTACATACATACATACATACATATTTGTGCAAATGTATGTAATAGGCAGAAGAAGGCATCTCCGACCCCATAAAGTATATATATATGTTCTAGCCATGTCCGTCTGTCCATCCGTCCGTCTGTCCATCAGTCCGTATGTATGAACGCAAGGATATCAGAACCTATAGGAGATAGAGACTTGAAATTTTAGCTGTAGGTCCTCTTAATGCCCGCGCAGATCGAGTTTGTTTCCGATAATCGATTACTTGCCCCGTTTCCAAGTAATCGATAAAAATCGATATCGAAATCATGTTTTTTGAGCAATTTCGGCAAATAATATGAGCTAGAATCACCAAACTTGACATGTAGTACTAGAATAGTATATATACATACATATGTATATCAATTTTTCATTTTATAGCTATCGCCACCTCCCCGATACCTCCAAAAAGCTAAAAATCATGCTAGTAAACCAGCTTGTATTGCCTATCTAATTAAGCCACAGTTTATATGTCATAGTACAATAAGATATACTACTGAAAATTTCATCAATATCGGTTAAGAAACACGAAAGAAAATGTGTTTTGGCCTGCAAACACGTGCAGCAGCAAGCGCAAATTCCAAGAATTTCTGTATACATGTACACACACACATTCATTTGCGTAATCTTTGAATTCTATCAACAGCATTGCAATTGCGATGGTATTGTTTTCTGTGCTGCTATTATAATACGTTTTTTTCTCATTAAGACTTAATTATTGGTGTGGCTCTTGAGTAGAGGTGGCGGAAAGTAGCGCGGCCATTTACAAGTTCAAACCCTGCCGAGGAAAATATTTTTTTTTTTTGGCTGGTGTGGCTGCTGCGTAGAGGCGGCAGCAAGTAATGCGGTCAGTTGCGAGTTCGAACCCTGCCAAGGGAACTTTTTTTTTTAAATTTACTATTATTACCACTAAAGCAAACGAGCGCTTAGCGCGAGCTGCATTTGGTGTATATACGAATAAGAGGGTTCAGGGTATCCCCTAGTCGGGAGCTCCCGACTAGAACCTCTTACTTGTTTATATTTAGATGAAGTGTAAAAAACTTCATATTACTTACATTTTACAAATTCATAAGCTTTACATTATTAAAAATATATATAAATACAAAAACACGTTTGCCATCAATTTTCTTCTGTATTTGGATGGATAATGAACCATATTAGCTTAACATAGAATAAATACTACAATTTTAAATAAAATTAATGCAAATTATTTTTTTTATACCCTGAACCCATTAAAAATGGAAAAAAAGGGTATATTGTATTTGTGCAAATGTATGTAACAGGCAGAAGCATATATACTTTTGATCAGCATCAATAGCCGAGTCGATCTAGCCATGTCCGTCTGTCTGTCTGTCTGTCCGTCCGTCCGTCTGTCCATCTGTCCGTACGTATGAACGCAAGGATATCAGAACCTATAAGAGCTAGAGATTTGAAATTTTAACTGTAGGTCCTCCTAATGCCCGCACAAATCGAATTTGTTTCCGATTTTCGATAACTTGTCCCGTTTCCAAGTAATCGATAAAAAACGATATCGAAATCTTGTTTTTTGAGCAATTTCAGAAAATAATATGAGCTAGAGTCACCAAACTTGACATGTAGCTTCTAGAATAGTATATATATGTCGGATCGGAGAAATCACTTTCTTTGCAATTAGGCATACTGGCAGCACAGCAAGTCCCGAGTGTCGTTATTGTCACAAAAAAATAATATTCTTAGGAGCGAGCACGTCCGTTCTCTATGACTTTCACTTTTAGAATGAATAATTTTCATCGTCCTCGAGCATACTACTCATGCTCTTGTCATTCTATATTCTTCTCTGACTTTTAGTACTGTTAGTGAACATTCAACACTATAGCAAACTGAACGTTATACAACACACTCGGGCCATGCTCGGCAGAGACTATCTTTTTTGTCTCACACCATGCTTTCAGTAGCAACCCTAATACAAGTAGGACAGTTATGTTAAATAGCAGTACCTTCTGTCAAATTCTCTGATTCTTACTAACACTTAATCGTTAGCATTCAAAAATAATACTCACAATAATTTGTTGGATATACGACACGGCCTTCCTGACATTTCACACGTCCTCGTGTGTACATTTCGCTTAGATCATGCCATAGTCAAAATTGTTGGGTAAAATTTATTAGTCATTACTTTACTTTAAGAATAGCTTTACAAACAGCAGTATCATCGGTCATTGTAGGTTTTTTTTTTTTTTTTTTTTTGTTGTTGTTGTTCTGTCATCACACGTCTATAGGCTCTTGCTGCCCAGCAACGATAACATGGAGCGGATCCATACAGGTCTTTCAACCTCTGACCCCCGCCATAATATCACCCGCTTCAGCACGCCATGATCGAGCACTTGTGCACGGCGGTGCGGTCTTAGCCATCGTGTATGAGCCGAACCGCACTCTCTCTTAGTGCCACAGTGTCTTGAGCAATGTCTTCAACATTGTCACACTCATCATCTCTCAAATCTATCAACTCCTCCGACACATTGTTGCTTGGAAAAGCTCGCAAATACTCATGCGCATACTTAAACGTGCGCTTACTCGTCAATGACTTTAATAAATATCTGTCTCCATCAAGAATTTCAATTATCTCAAAAGGTCCCTTAAACTTGGGATCTAACTTCGTTCTTTTTCTTTCGTTCTTCCCTCTTGAGTAGGACATGATCACCAAGCTTATGTTTTACAATCTTTGCTTTATTTTTATCAAACCCTAGCCTTATCATATTTAGCGTAATTCACCATGTTATCTTTCGCTTGTGCTCTTATTAAATCTTTATCAATTGTTTTTTCATCTGATATTGTTATCATTCCTAACGGCCTTGCCTCTTTACCGATTAACAATTCTAACGGACTATATTTCGTTACACGATTTGTCGTGCAATTTATTGCCAGCTGTATGTCCTTTAAAGCGTCTTGCCAGGATCGCTGACTACTCTCAACCGCTGTGAGCATGCTCTTCAAGGTGCTCATGACACGCTCTACTTGGCCGTTTGCTCGACTGGCGCCCGTCGCAATCAGGTGTAAACCTATCTTCTGCGAAGAACAAAATTCCTTAAACCTTGTGCTAGCAAAACATCTACCCTGATCAGCTATGATGCGTGCCGGCACTCCGAATAGTGCAACAGTTTCTTTGACTGCCTTAATGCAGTTTTCCGTATTAAGGTCAGCGTATGTTGAAGGTGAACAAATTTTGTGAACACATCAACTTGAACTATGATGTACTCTTTCAAGTCGTTTTTGCCACTTAACTTTCCGGTTATATCAATATGCACAGTGTGCCAGGGTATGTCATCTTTAGGAATCGGGTGCATTTCTATTTGTGGCTTACCAGATGGTGGTTTTGACACTCTACAGGTAATGCAATTTTCTACAAACTTTTTCACATACTTAGACATCTTCTCGAACCAGTAGTTGGCATACATTTTGTCTAGAGTTTTCTTCCACCCTAAATGCATTATGGCTTCGTGAACATTGTTAATGACTTACCATCTAAAGGCTCTAGAAATTACAGGCAAACATTTTGTGCTGCCATTTCTTTGAATGTTTCGATGTAACACTCCTGCTCTTAATTCGGCGCATTTCATGGTTTCGTTGCTGTTCGGCTAAAAGCCAATCGTCGGTTATCTCAGCTAGGTTTGGGCCATGGATTGCGGGAGAAAAAATCAGTATGCGACATGCGTTTTCCCTTCCTGTATTCAATACTGAAATCGAATGATTGAAGATATGCCCACCATCGATGTAAACTTGGGGTAAGGTCAATTTTTTTGCAATCTGTATGCACAATAAATTTTTGACCATGTAAATAATGGCGGAAGTGTCTTTTTGCGTTGTAAACTGCGAGGGTCTCAAGCTCGTATGAATGATATTTTGCTTCAGCCATTGTCGTACATTTGCTGTAATATTCAATGACTCTGGGTCTATTTTCTATCTTGTGCATTAAAATAGCACCATATCCAATAGAACTTGCGTCTGTATGTAGTTCAATTGGCTTTAGTGGATCGAAAATTGTCAAAACGGAGTCATTAGTCAAAATTGATACTATTCCAGACAAATTTATTATTTTTGGAGGTGAGATTATATAAAGCTTTCATTTGCTCAGAAAATTTTGGTACGAATTGCCTAAAATACGAGGCTAGGCCTATGAATTGTCGCACCTGTGTTACTGACTGCGGTGACGGCAATTCGGCCAACGCTTGTATCTTGCGTGTATTTGGTCGAATTTGACTCGCTTCAACTAAGTATCCTAATTATTCTATGCTCGTTTTCAAGAATATATGCTCATTCTTGCAATATTAAAGGAGAATCCAGCTCTAGACAAGTTTTCTAAGTTTTCCAATCCAAAAGGCCTGGCCAAAAATTCATATTGTCCTTCTGGCGTGACAAAAGCAGTACGCTCGGTAGAGTCAGGGTGTATTGGAACTTGGTAAAAACCACTTGCCATGTCTAAACTGGAGAAATATTTGCCTTCACGCAGTCTATTAATTTGATCAGAAATCAAAGGCAGCGGATATTTGTCAGCGACCGTATTAGCATTAAGTTCCCGATAATCGACACATAGCCGATCGATTCCATTTTTCTTTCTAACCATCTGCATTGGGCTTGCAAGTAGGGAGCAACTCGGACGTATAACGTTTGATTCTAACAATTCTTTTACTTTATTTCGCACGACTTTCTTTTCTCTATAGTCAACCTATACGGACGTCTTTGAACAATTTTATCTGTGTTGCTTAATGCCGGATCATTATTCAAATGAGACTCCAGACCCTAAACTCAATATACCAAGCCCAACCAAAACATCATAATATAAAAACTTATCCACAACTACATTACTACAAATAATATTTTTAGAGGGATTCATCGATTTCGACATTAGCCAGATTTGCATAGTGTTATGTTCATGATTTTCACCAATGCCTTTTAGAACTACTAAATTATTAGAATTTTTAAGCTTTTCAGCACAACTCTCTTAATGAGCATTCATTTAGCTACAGAATGAAAACAAAATGGAACGGGCTCACCAAATTTGACAGCATTTGACATTTGCATTGCTCTTAATATCTCGAGAAATTTTCTGTTTTGAGACTCCAGAAGCTGAAGCCATGCAGCGTCAGAATTTCCTCGTGGAGAGGCATCGCTCTATCCCACTTCTGATGTCGGATCGGAGAAATCACTTTCTTTGCAATTAGGCATACTGGCAGCACAGCAAGTCCCGAGTGTCGTTATTGTCACAAAAAAATAATATTCTTAGGAGCGAGCACGTCCGTTCTCTATGACTTTCACTTTTAGAATGAATAATTTTCATCGTCCTCGAGCATACTACTCATGCTCTTGTCATTCTATATTCTTCTCTGACTTTTAGTACTGTTAGTGAACATTCAACACTATAGCAAACTGAACGTTATACAACACACTCGGGCCATGCTCGGCAGAGACTATCTTTTTTGTCTCACACCATGCTTTCAGTAGCAACCCTAATACAAGTAGGACAGTTATGTTAAATAGCAGTACCTTCTGTCAAATTCTCTGATTCTTACTAACACTTAATCGTTAGCATTCAAAAATAATACTCACAATAATTTGTTGGATATACGACATATATATCAAGTATTTTTCATTTTATACCTATCGCCACCTCCCCGCTACCACCACAAAGCTATAAATCAAGTTAATTATCCAACTTGTATTGCCCATCAATTTAAGCCGCGATATATATTCAATTGCATTTTTAGAAAACACAAATATTCTTTATTCTATTCTACAATAAGATGTACTGTCGAAAATTTCATTAAGATCGGTTAAGAAACACAAAAGTTATGTGCGCACGTGTTAGCAGCATAGCTGCTGCGCAAATTCGAGCAGCATAGCTGCTGCTGCGAGTTCGAACCCTGCCAAGGCAACAATTTTTTTTTTTAGTTTAATTTTTCTTTATTACTACTAAATCAAACGAGCGCGTATCGCGAGCTGCATTTGGTGTTGGAAGAAGAGGGTTCAGGGTATCCCCTAGTCGGGAGCTCCCGACTAGAACCTCTTATTTTTTTTCTCTGTGTATGTATATGATATTTATTAATATAATGTTAGATATACTTTTCAGCATTTTTTATACATTTCAAAAATTTGCAGTTTATTTTTAATTTTTATGGTTGCTGTCTTGTTTCTGCTTGCCTATTATTATACATGTTATATAGTTGAAGTCTTAATAACAGATTCTATACTCAGGTTGTTCATTTCGTGCTCTTGAAATAGCTGAGTACTGTTTCACTGGCCTCTTCGAAGAGCTGAGTACTAGGTAGCAGATCTGTACTCAGGTTGTTCCTTTCGTACTCTTCGAAGAGCTGAGTACTGTGTCACTGCCCTGTACTCAGGTTGTTGTCAGGCTGTTGTGTACTTGGCTGTTATTTTGAACTTTCAACTATGCGGCCTCACTTACAAAAATCATGTGAGCGCCTCTTTTCTTAAGCTGGCCTTTTATTGTCAGATCGTAGAACACGATTAGGGATTTCGATATCGATTTGTTTCGATTACTTCGAAACGGGGCAAGTTATAGAATATCGGAAACAAACTCGATCTGCGCGGGGACTAGGAGGACCTACAGCTAATTTTTTCAAGTCTCTCAAAATTATAATACCCTCTGCAAGGGTATTAAAAAACGTTGACAACACACGTGGTAGCTATTGCAAGGCGCCATAATTCCAATTTACATGTATCCCGGTCAACAAATTCGGGGTAAAATGTATACAAAACTAAACAATTGGTAAACTCAAATTACTTTTGAATATTTCAGGAAAGACATATTGCATTTGAGGACAACTTATTTAAAGCTGGGATTATTAAGATGGAATTGTATTTAACAGCTCATTATATTGGACTCGTTATCCACACTCAGACATAAGTACAAAGGTAACTTACCACCATCCCATGTACAGGAGTGGAAATAGCAGGCTTGTTTAATGAGCTCTGTGACACTTTCTGGTTTTCTTTTCTTAGTTCTGGATAAATTTTGAACGATGTGTACTTTACGCCTTAGCTACAAAAAAAAACACTATTCGTGTCACACGTATTTTTCTGTTCATGTATTTCTCGTCGTTCTTATCGTTTTACTTTAACTGCCTATACAATTGCCGTTTGCCGTGTGCCAAAGACACCCATACTTCTTTTAATGCCGGAATATACATGGGTCCCACGATAGAGGTGTCGGGTGCGGCAGGGTGTCTATTTAAATAGAAAGGAAATCAATTTTTGAATTCCCGTTTAATGCACAGAGCAAACAAAAACATGCAAGAACGCTGTTTTCCAGTGTGCTCGACTACAAAATCTCCTGTTTGTCAGTCAACATAATATTTTATATATTTACAGGACCACTCTTCGCCAAATCGTAAACTATGAATTCCAGAATGAGTATGCAGGTACTTATAGAGGCATTATTGCATAACACACCTCCTCATATGCGATTAATTGCTTACGCGGCGAGAGCTCTGCTTCTTCTGCTCCACAATATTCGAAAATGAAAAGTGAATTACCTCTATGTTTGGTGACCGATCTTCGCTAAATTTTAAGGAGTATATCACAATTATATTGGTTTAAAAGTTTGTTTGTTCAGATTTGGGAAATGGGGTAACCCAAATTGAAATATTCCTAATCTGTGAATTCTATATGAAAGCCCAATTACAAAATTTGGTGCACCTAGCTCGTAAAGTCTAAGAATTATTTTATTTTTAGCAACATTTTTAAAATGAAACGAGATATCGACACAAGATGATAAACTCGTTTGAAATAGGAGAATATATGTTTTAAGAACTCTAGTCTAATTTTTGTAGTTTCCGAAATCGATGCGTTCAACTCAGCTTGTCCTCCTGATCAAGAATATGTATGTACCTGAGGGGTCGGATATGCATCCTTCTGTCTGTTACATACATTTACTACTATATCCTGATTACCCATTTTTAACGTGTACGGGGTATAAATACGCGCATGATGTGCGTTTCCCCCTCTTTTATAAGGCTGTTGGGAGAATGGGAACAATGGAATAAAGGAGTCATTGGCTTCATGGTGCTGCATTTACGATAGGCACTGGATGGCAAAGCACATTGTTGACAATAGAAATGCGATGTGTGCGCTCGTGTTTCTTTTAGCCAGGACAAAGGCGCAACCAATAGGGATCAAATGATGGCGACTCCTTCAGAAAAAGGTTTTCAACTAAAAATTAATAATCCTAAGAAAACAATGAATCAAGTGACAAACGTTTGTATATAAAACAAATACAGCTTGAAAAGCATTTTAGGAAATTTACATACATATGTAAGAATATACTAATGTTGTCCAGTAGTAAGCTTTTCTGCAAAGATTTTTGTCGCCCGCATTGCTGCCGATTTATCTCTCAGAACGTAAAAATTATATTTCAAAAGTCCTGCTGCTGACAATATTACGACAAGTAAAATTCTGCATGTTATTGACTTCAATCATGTACTCTAAAAACTTTTTTATATATTAATATTTCTGAGATAAAATACTGTGTTGAATCTAAAACAGTAGATTTATTTTGAACATAAATGTTTGTAGCTATCGTAAATAAATCTCATTGGTGACGTTTACTTTAATCAAGACGAAATGCCTATGTATGTGTGAGATAAAAATCATCCCTTTTTATAAAAAAGATTCATTCATTGCGATTTATCATATTTTGCAAATACAATGTTTTGATAGAAATACATTAGGCATCCTTTGAGGTAATCGAATCTTTTAATACAATTGAGTACACTTATTTTATTCAGTGCTTTTCGGCTATTAAAGAACGTTCCGCTAGCCACCCCTTTTACCTAAGCCTCTAGCTACTCAAAAGGAACCACGGGCCTTTAGTGTGGCTATATGTACATATGCGATTACTGAAGTGCACGTGTGAACAAAAATAATCGTATTTCCGATTTGTGATTTGTGATTACCGTGCGATTACATTTTTTAGCTTTTCTGTATAATATGTACATATGTATGTACATATGTACTCGTCTTTGTAGGCTCAAATGTATTCGAAAAAGTTGTGAATTACCGTGTGTTTTGTGTACTTGCGCATAAATATAACATGCTTATATTTATATAACATGCTTTATTTTTATACTATTTACATATAAACCAGGCAAGGGCGTGTATTGACATCGCTTTTACATAAGTTTCGCACATGTAGTCACGGGCTTTGCAAGTTCTAAGGAAATTTTGTGAAAACAATTAAAAGTGCTCTATTCGGTTGTGCTCGACTAGGAGATACTCTTAAGCCAGCGCTAAGCTGCCGTTCTAATTATTCTACATAAAAACACATAAATATACACACGCACAGATGCACGCCGCCTGATGCGCAGTTTACGCTGCGGCTTCTTTACTTTGCTCCACACTGGAAATGTAATATTTTGAATAGAGTCGGTGTTTAGAAGTATGAAGTTCGATCAATGTACTATGTACTACGTACTATTTAAAAATTGCTTGAAGTGGTGGTGCTATTATTTTTTTCACAGCTGTATATGACATTTTTAAACATACATACATAAGTATATGTATCTCTATATATAAAACTGTTTGTCCTGACTGACTGACTGACTGACTGATTGGTGATCAACGCACAGCCCAAACCGTAAGAGCTAGGAAGCTAATATTTTCACTGTAGTTACCTTATGTGATGTAGGTGCACGTTAAGACGGGGTTTTGGGAAATTCCACCCTCAAGTGTGAAAGAATCGCGAAAAATGTTCTAAACGTTTGTATTGAACTTTCTTGCTTACCATCCAATTTGGCTCACTCGTTTTTAAGGATCTTTGTTAAAAAATTTTTTTCGGAAAAGCCGGAAGAATGGCTGGGTATAAATGGGGGGTCAAAGATTTGGAGAGTGAAGTTGCGCGATGAAATTCATTTCAAAAGATATTTATAAAAATTCATTTGAGACGTCTTTCACACTTTTTGATCAATCCAAGCATACTTAGTAGAAACTGCGTTTCAGCGATTTTGTGGAAATTTGCGGAAAACTGTTTACTATCGGATCGGCTACAAAATTATTTTCAATTAACTTTGTGAAATGTATTTAATGTTTCTTTGCAAAATATACCGCTCTTGGATGATAAAATGCGGGTTAAAAGTGTAATGAACGAAAGTTTATGTTTTGGCTTAGAGATTCTCACCACAAGGTTTACATGGGCGGAAACCGTTGATTCCAACATTTGGTTCTTTATTCGATGCACTTTAAACACCCAAGTTTTCCTTGGGCTTAGACGGGGTGTTAAGCATAAAGGCCGGGTAATACCCGCTAGTATATAATATATTTTTAGTGCCTCTAGCGAAAAAAGCGCTGGAATGTGATTTAAAAAAAAAAGGACTTCAAGATAGATTTTCATCGATTACATGGAAGCGGGGCAATTTATCGCTGAGTTTAAAGAAATTTGTACTGTACCTTCTTCCACAAAAGCCAGAAGCTGCTCTCGTTACGCGCTTGCTTCAATTAATTATTAAAAATTAATATAGAATTAAATTAAAATATTATTAAGAGTGGGATTAAAAAAAAAAACCTGCATTTAAATATCGTCACATATACGCATTAAAGTTATGATAAATAATATACATATAATAATATAAGAATTTCTTGTGCTTTGCTTTCTTCTTCAATAACCTTTGTTTATTATTCCAATATAATATTCCAATATTCGCAAAAAGATATCAGCCATCAGCTTCTGAAATGAAATTGTTGTTGTTTTAATTGGAATTTTTATTTATTTGATTTTGCGTGATGCGGTGGCATCGTCCAAAAAATATAATATATGTAATATGTGTATACGAGAAGCTATTGTGACTCTTAAGCTTGAGCGACATGCCAGAAAAAAAGTATTGAGATTTAAATTTTACATGTATATTAACAAAGAAAAAAGTGAATTTGTAGAGCACTCTTAATTGTTTTTTATACCCTGAACCCATTGAAAATGGGTAAGAGGGGTATAATGTATTTGTGCAAATGTATGTAACAGGCAGAAGGAAGCATCTCCGACCCTATAAAGTATATATTCTTGATCAGCATCAATAGCCGAGTCGATCTAGCCATGTCCGTCTGTCTGTCCGTCCGTCCGTATTTTTGAACGCAAGGATCTCAGAACCTACTTATAAGAGCTAGAGACTTTTTTTTAAGAAATTTTAGCTGTAGGTCCTCATAGTCCCCGCGCAGATCGAGTTTGTTTCCGATATTCGATAACTTGCCCCGTTTCCAAGTAATCGATAAAAATCGATATCGAAATTCTGTTTTTTCTGGATTTTTTGTATATAATATGAGCTAGAGTCACCAAACTAGACATGTAGCTTTTAGAATAGTATATATACATATATCAAGTATCTTTCATTTTATAGCCCCACCCCCCCGGTACTACCTCATTGGTATAAATCAAGAAAATAAACCAATTTATGCTACTCACAAATATAAGCCACAATTTAAATGCAATTGACTTTCTGATAATACTCGAATATTCTTTAGTATTATACAATAAGATGTACTGTGGAAAATTTCATCAAGATCGGTTAAGAAACACAGAAATGATTACAGAAAACGTGTTTTGACTTTTCTCCTATCAACAGCCACAAGCGCAAATTCCAAGAATTTCTGTATACGTACATGTACACACACACATTCACGCGCGTCTTTGAATTCTATCAACAACATTGCAATTGCGATTGTATTGTTTTCTGTGCTGCTATTTTAATTCGTATTTTTCTCATTAAAAATCAAGTATTAGTGTGGCTGTTGAGTAGAGGCGACAGCAAGTAATGCGGTCAGTTGCGAGTTCGGACCCTGCCAAAGGAACTTTTTTTTTGAATTTTTTTATCTTTATTACTACTAAAGCAATCGAGCGCGTAGTGGGAGCTGCATTTGGGATCGGAGTAAGAGGGTTCAGGGTATCCCCTAGTCGGGAGCTCCCGACTAGAACCTCTTACTTGTTTTTTGTTACATTTTAACTGTATTTAATTAAATAAAATGACCATTCTTCGCTTCGATTTTCAAAAATTGTAGTCCTACAGTAATATGGGTTTTCGGAGATGGCTAGATCGACTCAGCTTTTGATCGGCTGATCATGAATATATATAATTTATCGGGTTGAGAGATTCTCCCTTCTGCCTGTTACATACATTTACACAAAAACACTATACTGTTTTTAGCCATTTTCAATGGGTTCAGGGTATAAGAACTGAACTTGCAAACAAGCTCTCCGCTAAAACAAAAGTGGATGTATAATTATGAATGATAGGATGACTTTTAATCGATTTTAATAATTAAAATGTTGCACGCAATTCAAAACAAATGCACTGCAAATTTTACTCAGTGGACTTCACACCAACACCAACCATGCTATTTGTGCCATAGGCGGTATAGAATAATGTTCCTTGGGCATTCTTCTCACTTTTATGCATTCGCGGCGACAAATGATTTCTTTTCCTTTGCACCCAATTGTTCCCTCATTGTTTCGAACTTCACCTCATGCACATAATTCTTGTCGCAACCACCTGCCGGCAGAAACGGCTTGAATTTTCAATTAAAAACTGGGAACTTTTGTAGTTGCTACTTTTTGGGGGATATGCCGGTGTTTCTGAAAAGGTATTCATAATATTGAATCAATGCTAAAAGAGCAAATCCAAGTCCGATGGCAAACGCATTGTACATGAAACTCTACAAGGGCCTCGGGGCATTTTATCAACACTCACTGTTGACTTGTATAAGGCTTGGCGCAAGCAGCAGGAGGATACCGTTTGGCATACTGACAGCGATGGTTAGCAATGCTGCTAACTGAACCCGAAGCCAAACAGGCGCCAACATTATCGCCAACAACGGTATTCATTATCGCTGCCACCACCGTTTCCCCCTCCAACAGTTTGCCACCATGTTCAAGTTGGTGACATTGCAACAGATACTTCTGTCAGGTCCGAGTGCTGCAGCAGATGCTTCAAGTTATGCAGTGCCTTTTCCTGACCGCCCGAAGAAGGCATTGAAGCTACACAATGGGCTCGCCCAGTACCCAAGCCATCCACCTTTGCCCGCAGCATAGCGCCTGCCTTTTGAGCCACATAAAAGTCAAGCTCTAGACAAAGTTTTGCACTGTAAAAAAAAAAACAAGTAAGAGTGCTCTAGTCGGGAGTGTCCGACTGAACGTTTATCTAACAAAATCACAAGCAGACAGGGCGGGGCAGGCCGTCGATAATTTGAATCAACCTCATATGCGCGTGCTAACGAATTTCCTATAACACATTTTTAAAAAACCATCATCTAATTTTTCGGTATGCGAACTCATATACGCACTTCGATGAAAATTTTAAATGCTCACTGATCAGAAACTTGCATAGGCTTTTGTCAAAAAAAGGGATTAATTTGTCGAATCGTTTACCTATTTAATGGGTGGAATGATACAACTAGCATTATCAAAAGTAATTTAAAAAAACATTAATTAATTTCTCTTCTGGTTTCGAACTCACGCCCCCGTCAATAAAGCGATCTTATTACCATCGCCTCATCGCACCGCTATACAAACTAAACTAAATAGCTGCACAAAGAAACAGTAGAGCATATAATAAAAATGCGATTAAAAATCTATTTATAGATTCCAAAACAACATACATACATACAACAATTCTTTATTGCGGCTCTTTAAAATGAAATATACTTAATCTGTGTATACCATATCAGATTTGTTAGCTCATAAAATCTAAGAGATATACTAGAAAAAAACATTTCGAATTAGAATTTCGATTCTTATCGATTGCTTGAAACGGGACAAAATATCGATGAATTTAAAAAATAAAAGTTTTGCGGCGCGTTTATACATAGAACAGACACGGCCGACAGACAGAGGGACATGGCTGGATCGACTCTAGTCGATTGACCTGGAATATATATAAATTATGGGGTCGGAGATGCTTCCTTCTACCTGTTACATACATTTGCACAAAACCATTATACCCTTTTTACCCATTTTCAATGGGTTCAGGGTATAACAAATGAGAATGCTGTAGTCGATTGTTCGCGACTACAAAATTCCGTGTACCCCTCTGTCAATATAATAATTTTTAACTTCAAGTTAAAATTTGATTTTGAATAAATTTTATACATGGCATTTAACCAAATCATAAATCACCTCCTGCCTTTTACAGACTTTTGCACAAAACCATTATACCTTGTTCTTTACCTATTTTTAATTGGTACAGGGTATAAAGGGAAACATCAAACAGGAAAAGCAATACCAGCGTCGTCTCGTCGACTGCCGACGCACAAAAACTTCCGTTTCATCTTGTTCGCCAGAAATTGCTGCCGCCTGTTGTATTCTGTTAGCCATAAGGATTGTATCATAGCATCAGCAAAAATAAATAGTGACTGCGTTGCAACATGAACGAATAACCAAATAAGTTATTGAAGAATTCCTTTTAGTTGCATACATTTAAATTGTCCAACTAGTGTTCGTCACAGAAAATCGCACCACGATCATAAATTAAACAAATGATTTTGTGTGTTTTCTCTATAGTTGCCGATAACTGTTTTGTAGTATATTCGCAATTTAATATTCGTCAAATATGCACTTTTAATATACATATGTATGTACTTATCACTAAAGCTAATGACACAAACTAATCGATAATACTTGCGATAACTGAAGTGTAAGCCAAAAATTGCCGTCTTAGCGCACAAAGGGAAGAATCGCCAATTTAATTCGCATAGGGATTTACCTAGTATATATTTATTTGTGACAATTAAAATTAATTTAATATCTTTTATTCAATTCTTTAAAAGCAACAGCTTCTCTCGTTCTTGTCTTTTGAAAGGCGATTGTGACTGTTGTTTTTGCAGTAGCAATGCAACTGCACCATTTAAAATCTGAAATCCTGAACGCGAGCATATCGCTGGCACACACCCATTGACCAGTACCCCATTGTCAATTCTGCATCCATGTCCCCCTCCCCGCTTACGGTTCGAACAGACAGTTGCTTTTTGTTGGCATCAGATTTTCATGACTCGCACAGTTTAAGCTTTGCATATATTTTGCATTTATACAAAGACGATGGGCTCCACATCTCCATCCCCCTAATAATACACCATACAAAAAACGAAATGGAGCGCAGCTGGTAGCCTAAATAAAAGGCAAGGCAGCTGGTACGCCCACTGGAAAAGTTCTAACTTTTGTGTTCTGTGCGGTTTTTCTGTGACATTTTCGTAGATTTAGCCTTGGGCTTGTTGAACGAGACTAGCTAACTAAAACAGCACCCGCCCAGCCGCGCCCTCCATCATCCAGCTGGTTTTGTCTGCTCTCCGTGGCTTTATGAAATTTTTGGCTAGCTGTCGCATTTTTTTGAAGTCGCCGCTTGCCTAACATTTGTGGTAAATGAAATTTTGTAAGCTATATCCACTTCTTAGTATCTTAACGGATTCTGCTAAGGTGCTGTTATTGAAAGAACATCCGTTTTTTTTCTTCCAATAAACGGTTTAAAGAAAACCTAATCCCTTGATAATCAAAAAGTTCTTCATACAAGAACTACTTTTCGATCGATCGTTTCTATCGCAGCTACATGATACAGTGGTCCGATCCAGCTGGATCCAACATATGTAATGCCGAAGTACAGAAAAAAAAAGATGGACCTATGGAAAGTTTCAAGACGTTAGCTTTAAGACTGACAGTTTGTTCGCATAGAAACAGACAGACGACATTGCTTTATCGATTCGGGTGTGATGCTGATCTGGAATATATATTCTTTATGGGTCGGCGTCTACTTCTATCCGTTACACATTTCATGACAAAATTAATAATCAGTCTTTCAGTCTGTAGTGTTCATGCATTTACCTTTAATTGGGCGTCAGGGAGCACTCCCTCATTTTTATACCCTGAATGCAGAGAAAGTGGGTAAAAATTGTATAATGGCTTTGTGCATGTGTATGTAACAGGCTGAAGGAAGCATCTTCGACCCCAAAAAGTTCATATATTCTTGGTGAGTATAGTTATGTCCGTCTATCCGCATGTATGAACGAGTCGATGGACGTAGGTCCTCCTAGTAGTCAAGCAATTTGTTTCCGATAATAGATAAATTCCCCCTTTTCCAAGCAATCGATAAAACCGATATAGAAATCCTATTTTTTGAGCATATCTATTAGATTTTAAGGTCTACAGTCAGCGAATTCTACATGTCGCTTCTTTAATAGTCTGATCAAGAATAATATAAAATACGACTTATCTAAAACACAATAAGATCTACTTAAGAAGCAGAGTGGCGCAAGAATTTCTGTACATATCACACATACATATATTTATGTGCGCATCTTTTTATACCCTTGAACAGGGTATTCTAATTTTGTCATGAAATTTGTAACGCATGGAAGGAGTATATGTATATATTCTACTAGCGGGTAATACCTGGCCTTGCCTGTGGCATGGTTTGTGTTAAAAATGTTAGATATTACTTTTGCACTCAATTTTCGCACGTTGAAAATTAAACTCTGACCGTACTGTTTTGAACTCTAGTTCTATTTAAAAATATATTTAAAGTTCATCTAAGAAAGAGCTATAAATTGGAATCAATGGCTTCTGCCATGCTATTCTTGTGGTGAGAACCTTGAAGCCGAAAAATTAACTTTCGTCCATTAAACCTTTGACCTGCATTTTCCATCTAAAAGAAATGCATTTTCCAAAAAGTGTGAGCCAACTCTCAAATGAATTTGAGCAAAGATCTCTAAAAATGATTGTACACAAAAAAGTTTCATACAAACGTTTTTCGCGATTTTTTACACACATGCGGTCGTCCCTTCATCACATAAGGTAACTACAGTGAACATTTCAGCTTCCTAGCTCTTACGGTTTGGGCGCAAATTGAATTTGATCACCAATCAGTCAGTCAGTAAGTCAGGATAAACAGTCAGTCCGTACACACAGTTCTTCGGCGTGCCGAAGATTTAATACCCTTGCAGACTGAACCCTTTCATAATGCTTTGTTCGTATCAAAGAAACACAGGGAAAATTGTTAATGTCAAGTATGGTTAAGATATGTATCTTGAAAAATAAAAAATTGTTCGTACAAGAACCCCATTTTCGACCGTTCCTATGGCAGCTGTATGATATAGTGGTCTGATGTAAACAAGATTTTGCATTAATGTAGGGAGCATACTGGCACTTATAAATGCCGAGTCTGGTCAAGATATCTTGGAACACAAAAAAGTTTTCCATTGAACAAATTAATTTTCGACCGATCGTTCCTATTGCAGCTATATGATGTAGTGGTCCGATGTTGATAGGATTTTGCATATACATATATGGGAGGCATAGTGAGACCTATAAATGCCCAGTTTTGTCAAGATATCTTGATAAACAAAGAAGTTTTTCATACAACAACCTACTTATCCACCGATTGGCAGGAACCGATCCAGCCGGTTCCGACATACATATGTACATACATATGTATGTACTGCGTGCAACAGAAAGAGGGACGTATGCAAAGTATCATGACGATAGCTTCATAACTGAGAGACTAGTTCGCATAGAAACAGACGGACGAACCGACATGGCTATATCAACTCGGCTGTTCCTACTGATCAAGAATACATATACATATAAAGTCGGAGATATCACGACAAAATTATATTATTATATTTCACGACAAAATTATATTACGCTCTGCAAGGGTATAAAAATGTACGCGGAAAAGAATGCGACATCGGCTAACAAAAGGCATATACATATGTACATATATATTTACATGTGTATGTAGATACTACATACATATGTATGTATGAACATATGTACATTTGTATATACATACATACACATAAAAAGTATATACTTATGCATGTAGAAAAGTGACGAAACTAACCGCGCAAAGACGCCGCCGTTAATATGACGCCGTAACAACGATGTGTCGCTAGCAAAACTACATACATACATATGTACATATGTACGTATATATAGATGAAACGGTGTGTGCATATGTTTATGCAAGTAGAACGGCGTCGATTTGCATGCTTATGTATGTACACACATATGTATGTATTTTCATACGCATGACTTTGTCCGTTTTGATCTTATTCTAATTTTTGGGGGAAAAGTAAGTTCGTCATAAAATGTGTAACGCATTAAGGGGGACACCTTTGTCTGAAATATACATATGTATGTATGTGCGAAAGGGTATGTACATACATACATACATACATATGCATTTTTGATTAGCATCAACAGCTTTGGCAATGTTAGAAGTACATACATCCGTACATATGTATGCACATATGTGTATGTTAGTCATCTTACCTAGTAAAGGCTTTTTTGGTAGCACCGCTAACCATTTAACATGGTTAGTGGTTGCACGTAGCACATACATACATATTTATTGTATAGCCGGAATGGATGCCATTTGATCGATATGCAAGTTTTAACATTGGCGCGTCGAAGATATGTAGCTTTCGTTACCGGCTGTTCGGCTTATAATCTCCATTAACTGTTTCATGGTTACTTAGACACACATGTTACGAGGTAATAATAGTAATAATAATAATAAACATATTCAACAAAAAATAAATAGCAAAAAAATTAATATAGTATTAATAAATTCTGTAACATAAAAATATTCACATATGTATGTACATATATTATACATAATATAACGAATAATATTTTTAATTTTAATTTAATAATTAATTCAATAATCAAATTTTTATACCCTTGCAGAGGGTATTATAATTTTGTCGTGAAATGTGTAACGCATAGAAGGAGACATCCCATAAAGAATATATATTCTTGACCAGTATCAACAGCCGAGTTGATATAGCCATGTCCGTCTGTCCGTCTGTCTGTTTCTATGCGAACTAGTCTCTCAGTTTTAAAGCTATCTTTATGAAACTTTGCAGAATTTTCTCTTTGCACGCAGTTCATATGTCAAAACCATCTGGATCGGACCACTATATCATATATGTGCCATAGGAACGATCGGTCGAAAAGTATGTTCTTGTATGAAAAACATTTTTGTTTATAAAGTTATCTTGACTAAACTTGGTATTTATTAGTTTTACTACAATCCTCATATATATGCAAAATCCTATTAAGATCGGACAACTATATCATATAGCTGCCATAGGAACGATCGGTCGAAAATTAAGTTTTTGTATGGAAAACTTTTATGTTTTTCAAGATATCTTGACCAAACTCGGTATTTATTAGTTTTACTACGCTCCCCATATATATGCAAAATCCTATCAAGATCGGGCAACTATATCATATAGCTGCCATAGGAAAGATCGGTCGAAAATTAAGTTTTTGTATGGAAAATTTTTGTGTTTCAAGATATCTTGACCAAACTCGGTATTTATTAGTTTTACTACGCTCCCCATATATATGCAAAATCCTTTTAAGATCGGACAACTATATCATATAGCTGCCATAGGAACGATCGGTCGAAAATTATGCTGTTGTATGGAATATTTTTTGTTTATCAAGATATCTTGACCAAACTCGGCATTTATTAGTTTTACTATGCTCCCTCCACTTATGCAAAATCTTATTCACATCGGGTTACTATATCATATAGCTGCCATAGGAACGATCGGTCGAAAATTAAGTTGTTGTATGGAAACCTGTTTTGTTTTTCAAGATATCTTAACCATACTCGGCATTAACTATTTTCCCTGTGCTTCTTAGATACGGGCAAAGCACTATGAGCATTTTGAAAAGGTTGGGTCTGCAAGGGTATTAAATCTTCGGTGCGCGAAGATAGCACTTCTTTCTCGTTTATCATAGTTTGGAATATACATATATATGATAAAACAATATGCTCCATGCCATAAAATGTGTCGAAATGGCTAGACTCGACGCCAGCAATGAATTATTAGGGACGGATAGTCTTCAACAAAGTAAGAAATCGATTTCCACTATTTCAACGTTAATTTTAATAAATCATACGCTATCTTTTCCTTGAGAGTTTGTAATATTAAGGTATAACTTGTTAACTAATAATAAAATTTTTTGTTGTTGTATAATTAGGTATGCCAGGAATCGGCCTGCAATATTGGCCATAACAAGGCAGGTAGAGTACGTATTAAGGCCACACCTAGTCAAATGAGCAAGGTTTTAATAATACATAGGCATAATTTAAATTTTTTGTTACGACAGCACTGTAAGGTGTTGACGTCTTTTCAGCCGGGTGATAGGACGAGCTACAGCGAGTGGTCTGGCCAGTCTGCTCATGTGTGTTTAAGCTGGTCGCTAAATCGGTTAGTGTGGCGGTTGATTTGCAGTTCAACAGTTTTTAATAATAAATAAAAACGAGAAAGAAGGGCTATCTTCGGCATGCCGAAGATTTAGCACCCTTGCAGACCCAACCTTTTCATAATGCTCATAGTGCTTTGCGCGTATCAAAGAAGCACAGGAAAATAGGTAATGCCGACTATGGTTAAAATATCTTGAAAAACAAAAAGTTTTTAATACAACTTAATTTTAGACAGATCGTTCCTATAGTAGCTATATGATATAGTGGTCTGATGTTGTTATGCTTTTGCATATATATGGGGAGCATAGTAAAACTAATAAATGCCGAGTTTGGTCATATAGACAAAAAAGTTGTTCATATAAGAACCTACATTTGAACCGATCGTTCCTATTGCGGCAATATGATATAGTGGTCCGATCCAGCTGGTACCGACATACATATGTACTGCGTGCAACAGAAAGAGGGACTTCTGCAAAGTTTCATGACGATAGCTTTAAAATTTAGACTCTAGTTCGCATAGGACGGACGGACAGACGGACATGGCTATATCGACTCGGCGGTTGAAACTGATCAAGAATGTATATACTCTATGGGGTTGGAGACGTCTCCTTCTATGCGTTACACATTTGGAGACAAAATTATAAAACCCTCTGCATGGGTTTTAAAATTATTATGTGAGTTCTTGGTTCAAGACTGATTGGGGCTTGTTGTAAGAGTAAATTTATCTCCTACCAAGGTTAAAGTATGCTTGAAATATGCTCAGAAAATCTTGCTTAAAGATTAAATTGATCTTAATTGAAGACCAAAATGTGATTAATACAAGTATTTTTGGTTATAAATTTAGTATGATTTAAGTTTGTGAGCTCTTGAATCAAGATTAATATAAACTTATTTCAAGCTCAAACTCGTAAAACTTATTTCAATAAAATTCCGTTCTTTAATTCCAATTAATTAGGTTGAAAAATGTAAAAAACAAAGCTTGATTCAAGTTTTTTCGTACCTAAAAAGTCATCTTTGAAATATTCAAGCACAAAATTCTTGATTTTCCTCTCTCTGTGTATGTATGAACGCAAGGATTTTAGAACATGTAAGAGCTAGTGATTTAAAATTTTTAACGTAGGTCCTTCTACTGCCCGCGCAAACGATTTTGCTTACGATAAACGATAACTTGCCCAGCAATCGACAAATATCGATATCGAAATCCTGTTTATTGAGAAAATCTCGTAAGTTATCAGAGCTAGAGTCACCAAATTTGAATGTAGCTTCTTGAATATTATAAACTAGCGGGTATAGCCCGGCCTTGCCCATGGCACATATTTAATAAATTTTCCCGATAAGCATTTAAAATGATTTTGACACAGATCGAACGGTAAACAAACAACTTTCATACAAACGTTTTCCGCCAATTTACCACTCATGCGGGTGTAATTTCCCAAATCGCTGAAACATGTATTCTTTAAATTCCTTTGTAGAGCTTTGAAAATAAGTTTAACGCAAGTCGGACAAAACCAAAAAAATTATTGAATTGCACTTCAAACCGTGAAAGCTTTGATATTGCCAAAGAAAGATCTTTGAATATGCGTTTGAGGACGTTCGGATGGTAAACAAAAAAGTTTCATACAAACGTTTTTCGCTAATTACCCACTGTTGTGGGTGGAATTTCCCAAATCGTTGAAACTCGTATTTTTAAGTTCTTATGTAGAGTTCTGAAAATAAGTTTGAGGCAAATCGGTCAAAACTTATGACTTCACTAAAAAAAGTCTTAGAATCGCTCTTTTTACCGAGGATGCTTTGATTTTGCGAAAAATGTGAAACACGTCTCAAATAATTTTTATACCCTGAACCCATTGAAAATGGGTAAAGAGGGTATTATGTATTTGTGCAAATGTATGTAACAGGCAGAAGGAAGCATCTCCGATCCCATAAAGTACAGTATGACCTCGATCAACGCAACCTATTAAAATTTGGCAAATTGCGAAAACTGAGGGAAAATATTCTGTTGGCCACGAGACCTATATAAAAAAAGAGATGCCTTTGCTTACCATTAAAGAGAAATTGTGGTCTGTACTTTTTTACAATTTATACTTTTCTGAACAGCTGTTTCTTCAATGTTAAGAAATCGGGTGTTGCAATTATCGAGGAGTTACGTGTAACGAGGGTTGCGTTGAGCGAGGTCGTACTGTATATATATTCTTGATCAGCATCACCAGCCGAATCGATCTACCCATGTCCGTCTGTCTGTCCGTCTGTCCGTCCGTCCGTCTGTCCGTATGTATGAACGCAACGATCTCAGAACCTATATGAGCTAGAGAAATTTTTTGAAATTTTGGCTGTTGGTCCTCCTAGTACCCGCGAGTTTCTTTCCGATATTCGATAACTTGTCCCGTTTCTAAGTAATCGATTAAAATCGATATCGAAATCCTGTTTTTTGAGAAAATTGGGTAAATAATAAGAGCTAGAATAGTTTATAAATATATCAATATCTTTCATTTTATACCTATCGCCACCTCCCGCCTGCCACCGAAAAGCTAAAAATCAAGTTAATTATCCAACTTGTATTGCCCATCAATTTAAGCCACAATTTATATGCAATTGACTTTTTGAAAATACACAAATATTCTATATTCTATTCTACAATAAGATGTACTGTTGAAAAGTTCGTTAAGATCGGTTAAGAAACACAAAAGTTATGTGCGCACGTTAGCAGCAGCTAGCGCATCTTTGTACATGTACGCACACACATTCATGCGCGTCTGTTTTTTATTCTATCAACAGCATTGCAATTGCGATTATATTGTTTTCTGTGCTGCTATTTTAATTGGTTTTTTTCTCATTAAAACACAGTTATTGGTGTGGCTCTTGAGTAGAGGCGGCGGCAAGTGGTTCGGTTAGTTGCGAGTTCGAACCCTGCCATGGGAACAATTTTTTTTTATTTTAATTTTTCTATATTACTGCTAAACCAAACGGGAAGAAGGGGGCTCATTCGGGAGCTCCCGACTAGAACCTCTTACTTGTTCATATAGATCATTTGAAATGAATTTGAGCGCGAAACGTCACCCACCAAATCTTTGACCCGAGGAGAAATGGATTTTTCGAAAAGTGTCAAACACCCCTCAAATGAATTTGAACAAAGTTATTTGAAATTGAGTTTGAGGCCGATCGGATGGTAAACAAAAGAGTTTAATACAAAAATTTCCCGAAACCCCGTCTTAACGTGCACCTTCATCACACAAGGTAACTACAGTGAACATTTCAGCTTCCTATCTTTTGCGGTTTGGGCTGTGCGTTGATCACCAATCAGTCAGTCAGTCAGGACAAACAGTTTTATATATAGAGTTATAGAGATGTAACACGCAAAAGGAGGCATCTCCGACGCTATAAATAATATATATTATTGATCACGACGACGTGCTGAATCAAGAAAGCCATGTCCGTCTGTCTTTCTGTATGTTGGCGTGTTTGCCTTTCTATTTGCTTGCCTGTCTGTATTAACGCTTCAAGAAAAAAGTAAAGTTTCTTTCGTGACTTGTAATTGATGGCAATTGCATATAGCGAGATCTTCAAGTCCCTGTTCCTAACTGATTTTTCCAGGGGTATTGCTCTTGTTGTATATGGTCTGTTCAATCCAATCCATGTAAGTGCTGACTCTTTCCACAAATCTCTTTGCCGTACGAAACTATGCCGGCCTGCTAAACGTAGTGATCTTTCTGGGGCGTGTACGCTTCAACAGCGCTGCTCACGAGCTGAATGGCGCGGTAGGCAAACGGGCTCCACGTGCTGATACTGGTACCAATCTATCGCACCGCAAATGTGCTGTTTATTGCCATTTTCGCGTTCCTTACTATATTCCAATGTTGAGGTCCAGGGAAATTCCACCAGTCCGAGATAGACGCACCTTCACCTACATTTTAATATTAGAAATAAATGGAAAATAAATAAATAATAGTTTACCGAGTGGTCTTACAAGTTTATAATCAAAAAGTTTAAAAAAATGTTCTGGAAGATACTTGAACGAAAAAGTTCGGAAGTCTTCGGAAAACTAAAGATTTAGTACCCTTGCTGACGTTTGCCTTTCGGCTTTGCGCGGATATGTAAGAATAGTTATGCTCGTAAACGCTGAATTTGATAAACATATTTTGCAAGACAGAAACTCCTTTTTCAACCGGTTCTTCCTATAATACAGCTATATAATAAAGTTGTGCGATCTTGATAAGATTTGGCTTTTACAAAAACAGAATAGAATAATTAATGCCGAATTTGTTTTTTAGTATATATTAATAAGCAGAGCAGTTTTTCTGTCCGATTGGAGTTATATTATATAGTAGTCCGATCCGTCTGATTGCGACATATGAACTGCCTGCAATGGAAAGACGGACCTTTAAAAAGTTTCAACAGGATAGCTTTTAAACAGAGAGATTAGTTCGCATAGACACAGACAGACGATCATGGCTATATCAATTCGGCTGATGATGCTGATTTACTAGCTTAACTCTTCTTTTGTATGATGCGAATCTGATCAAGATAAGCTTAGCATTTCCGACCTTCACTATTCTCATATATTTTTACGGGTTATTCTACGCTGTCAATATATGAATAAAATACTATGAATATCGGATTAATATAAATGCACAGAAAATCTGCGAAACATATCTTAAATTAAATCCCATAGAGTGGGGCAGGTGGAAAAAGATATATTAATAAGACTGCCTCTCGACAGTGTATACAGAGAATCTCCTAGTCATGTACTCCTGACTAGAGCACTTTAGCCTGTTTTTAATGTCGTTATATCTGTGTTTGTCTATGTATGTCAGTTACTACAAACAAGTCTGTGGTAGTATAATTAATATATGTATATACATAATGAATATACAACCAAGACAACCGAAGAAACTCGTTTTTTCTTGTTTTTTATAACATCTACGTAAGCAATGGTGTTTCGATCAGTGTAGGGTTGTAAATACTGTTGTTACTTTTGCGACTTGCGACTGCAACTTGGGCGGGTTTTTCCAATAGAAATTGAGTAAATACGAATGCTAATCAATGCGAGAGCGAATTGAAATTTAACGATACCCATTTGGAGGTCACGACAGTTGCATTGGGATTGAGAGTGCTCGATTGATTGCATCCAAGCGAGCGATTGGGTCCGAGTCAAGTGCCAGCTTTATTGCAAATAGTTGTTATACCGTGATTGAAGCGGTTAGTTGAACTAGCTAGCATTGGTAACCCATCGATGACGTCGCACGTATTACTGTTGCTATTACTGCTACTGGCAGCTCAGCTACAGGCACAACTTGAAGTACCAGAACGGAGGGACGATGGTAAAATAACTACCCAGTGTGATCTTTACGCACAAATTATAAATGAGAATTTGGCAACCATTTACAGTACCTACACACTTTGGGAATTGCTTAACGGACCTCGGCTCTGGACAATGTGTGTATCGCAACAACTGTGTTTTTCCTGAATATTTGAATCTACTAGTTGTTGAGAGCAAACGACAATGCTACTCGCTGCAGAGACCCGGATTGGTAAGTTACAATTTGTTTGGTGAGGGAAATGGGAGAGGATAATGGAAAGAGCGTTGGAACAGGGTGAAAACCCAGTACGGTATATTTTATTACTAAACAATTTGTTCATACAAACAACATATTAACGAACAATTGCTGCTATTGATGGGACCATATGATAAAGTGATCCGATCCCGCTAACGCCTACATATGTACATACTGCCTATAAAAAAAGTAGACGAAGGCAAGGATCATGACGAAATCTTTAAAACTGATCAAATATTACAGTTCTGATCAAGTATTCTTCTAAACATCATTATTTTCGATCGATTGCTCCTATGATATTGAAGTTCAATTTGATAGGGGTCTTTTTGATATGATAAAAAAGTAGTTAAGTTTATGATAGCTAACATTGACATTGCCTTAAAAAACAGAAGATTTTCAAATGAAAACACATTTTTGACCGATGATTTCCTTAGAGCTACAGTAATCCGATGTTGATAAGAATTTGCTCACTTCTAAGTATTCATAAATGCTAGGTTTAGTCAATGTATCTTAAAAAATAAAACAAATCTTTTTTTAATGTAAGAACTTCATTTTTGACCGCTCGTTTATATGACAACTATATCAAATAGTGGTCCTATCAGTCTAGCTCCGACACATGTACTGCCTGCAACAAAAATACCGCCCTTTGCTAAATTTTGTAACGAGAACCTTACAACTAAGACACAAGTAAGCTTAGAAACGTACAGACGGACATGACTTTATCATATCGGAAGTTGATACTGATCAAAAATATGTGTACTTTATGAGGTCGAAAATTACATATGTTCATCTTAAGTCTGATAATATGAAATCTCTTATTAACAGGTTTGTTGCCCTAGTGAACAAAATGTTTTGCCTTTGTTGTCAGTGCGAGTATCACAAGGAGTTCAAACAGAGAAGCAAGAAACGACAGAACTTCCAAGGTATCCACACTGTGGCGCATCTCTTGCCTATAGAGTGATCGGGGGCAAAAACACTGAACTATTCGAATTTCCCTGGACTGCACTATTGGAATATACAGTACGCGAAAATGGCAATAAACAGCACATTTGCGGTGCCTCGTTCATTGCTTCACGATGGCTCCTTACGGCAGCCCATTGCGTTCACAATCACTTTGTTGGAAATTATCGAACATTGACAGGGGCCCGTCTGGGCGAATGGAATAAAACGAGCAATCCAGACTGCATAATCCAGTTGAATGGAAAGCAGGAATGTGCGCCGCCACACGTGCAAGTCAGCATCGATCTAAAAATTATGCATCCACAGTTTGACTTAAGAAACTTCACTCATGACATTGCATTGCTGCGTCTCGCACAACCGATTGATTGGCACCAGCATCAGCACGTGGAGCCCGTTTGCCTACCGCCAGCGCGTGGCTCACGCGCCAATCAGCTCGTGAGCAGCGCTGTTGACGTTTCAGGCTGGGGCGCTACCGAGCAGAACAATCAGCCTAGCGCCGTAAAGCGCAAGGCCGTACTCTACGTCCAGCCGCAAGAACAGTGTGAGGCGTCTTTTCGCCAGCTTGGCTACACCATTAATAATGGTCAACTTTGTGCCTCAGGTGGTGTTAACGTCGATTCTTGCTTAGGCGATTCAGGTGGCCCGCTCACCGTCGAAGCGTACACGCCCCAGAAAGATCACTACGTTTATCAGGCCGGCATAGTTTCCTACGGCAAAGAGATTTGCGGAAAGACAGATTTTCCCGGCGTATATACAAGAATCAGTACTTACATGGACTGGATTGAAGAGACCATATACAACAACAGCAATGCCCATGGAAACATTTAGTTAGAAACAGGGACTTGAAGATCTCCTTATATGCAATTGCTGTAAATTGCAAGTCACGAAAGGGACGTAACTTTATCTGTAAAATTGAAAGTGAAAGGAGTTTATTAGTTCTTTACAATGTCCGTCCGTCTGTCTATCTGTTTAAATGAGAATAATTTGCTCACATGCATTTGAATAATTGCCTAGTCTATTAAGCTAACAAGGCCGTTAATAAGCTTTTCTTAAACATAAGGTATTATTAAAATCGGTTCGAATATGGGCGCACCTTTATAAAAGACAAAATAAAACGATTACCCTGTGCCAAACTAGGTTTTTTCATTTTAAGTCAAATGATATGCGCAATCAAAAAGAAAATATTTCTGATCGGTCCATACCATACATACATCCTAAGTATTTTGCTTTGACAATGAATGGGCTTTAATAGCTTGATATATTTATGGAGTCCGAAAAAGTGCCTCCTGCTTTTTACATACAATTTAATAAGATCGTGCTACCCTCTTGTATCCATTTTCAAGAAGTATTGGATGTAACAATTAAGAGTGCTCTAGTTGGAAATGCCCGCAAGCAACAGCCCTACAACCTTAACAAGAAGCAGAAGTAGATCGCACTCAAGGATTAGCAAATACATATACTTTTCTTTAGGAGAAGCTACATGTCAAATTTGGTGACTGTAGCTTCTAAAACCTAAAAGATATGTTAAAAAAACGGATTTTTTATGTACATTTTTATTTGCTTGGAAAATGGGCTAGTTATCGATGATATGAAAAAATTCTTAATGTGAAATTCTGTTTTTTTTTAGCATATCTCTAAGTCTTTGAAAATGTTGTATGCAGACATTTGTATAGTATGCACAGATTCAGAATATGATATTTTGAATACCTCTCCCCGTTGTCTAAAATGGATTTCCTTAAAATTTCATAACGATCGGACAGTAGACACGGAAGTATGTATATTACGTAAGCATTTCTAATAGTATTGCGTTATTTTGTGTGTGTGTGCATTGCTCTGTATATGTGTGTATAGAATGAAGCTTGATGTGTTTAACAGCAGCTCGGCGCGAGGTGCAGAGAATCTCCTAATCGGACTTAATCTTTTTGCTCTTACATATTAAACGATGATTTCATACATGTCAGCATTACTTGATTTTATTCATTTAAGAAAAGCTTATTAATCGGTCTACAGAAGACTATTACTTTGCTATTTATCCAATAGTTTTTTAATCGCCTATATGTACCTGTAGAAATCAGGTGTAAATTTGACCTTCAGATTTTTGTTTTCATTCTCATACATTTTTGAAGTCGTAAAATCCGTAAGAAAGTGTGGCAATAAAGAACTATTTTTTTAATAACAAATTATATAGCTCTGCAACCATAATTAAGAAGTATAATGGTGTGTACGACTTGTTCGTTGGAAATTAAATTAGAATCGGTAAAGACGGTAAAGGTAAAGTAAGTTAAGCTGACACAAATAAACAAGCCTATAAAATTGCCCCCGACTGCAACAATCTTGTTTCTTGAATTTCTTTATATAAAAAGCAAACCACAATATTTATGTCCGTGGAATTGTGCATAAATCATTTACGTATAAATTACTTTTATTTGTTCACGTGCAAATACATGCACGAACTTAACTTTTACATTGCTTATAACTGTTTTTACGAATGTATATATTAAGGGAATTAATAAATATTAAAAACAAACCAGCTACATAACTATAACTTAATGGCAATAAATAAACATTAACATCTATGGAAAAAATTGCTTCTCAGGTAAGAAGAGACTTTTGTGACTGCCTTCAGTCACATTTTTTCTCACTTGTTTCTCGCGAAGATGACAGCACGTCGGCAGCGATCACGATGATCGCGCATTTTCCCTGCCGGACAGGGTCGCTTCACGCGTTGGGAGATGAGCAGCTGACCGGTTAATGTTTTGCTGTGTGGACTGTAGAATATTAAGTGGCGTGCCTCCGTTGTTCGACAGGAATGTGCTAGCAAGAGCGCCAAAATGCATCCCACAGCTAAAAGTAAGCGTTGCAGTTTCATTTTGACCGGCCACTGAATCAAATTCTATTAGTTACTCTTGGCACTGCCTGTCCCGGCAACTCGCGTGGAATTCACTAGCAGCTTGGTTACCTGCAGTCTTATGTTATGACTGTGGCCGATCGCCAATGTTGTTACCGTAGTCGTCGACGCAGTGGTGTCGATATTTTCAATATTTAATGCGGCGCTGTCAGATAAGATAAGGGCATTCCACTGCATGCGATCCAGTCAGAGATAAGATAAGATATAAGCGGTTTAGTCTTCTGTACACCTATGGTCGAGAACCACATTTGTTACCCCTGGACTGTTACTGGCATCAGGCAGAAAGCATTTATGGTTTCTATTTTTGTACCTTAGTAATGGCGAATGGGCCGGAACCTACTTTGTGACGAAAGCGGGAATCCACTCACAAAATACCAAGACAATGCGTCGCGGCCGCAAATCGTTGACGTCATCACCATTATCACAATAGGTCAGCTTGAGCTCTAATCAGTGACGCTGCTTCCGGCTGCGCTCCTATTAAAACTGCTGCATTTGAGCTGTGCGCCTGAAATTATTCTGCGAAACTCCATGAACAAATTAAAAGCTTTGCGGAAAGTACAAAAGGTGATTCTATCATTTCCCGTACTTTACGCAAGCTTTTAATTTTTTAACAAAAAAATCTATGTACATATATAAAGTGAAATCCCTAAATATGCTAAACATTTTGAAAGATGGCGCCTATGCGCGTTTTTATCAGTGGTCGCAAATAACAGTCAACACTTTCTGTCTGTAAAATAACAGTTATTGTCAGACAGAATGAATAAAGGAGAAAGAAAACACACAAAGTTCTGTTTCTATGTAGCAGACTCTGGCACGAGCAGACACTTTTCTTCGTATTTTTTTCGGGAATGTTATTCCACGAACACTGAACAGAAAAAATTGCTGCCAAAGTGTCTTTTGTGCTTGTGTGTGTCTAATAAAATTGCATGCATTTTTAATTGTTAAGCTTAATATTTAATAAAAATAACCATACACATAAACATACATACATACATACATATATAAACAAACTATAAATTATTTAATGGGTGTTTTCTTATATCTTTGAATATATGCATGTTCACATACATATGTCATACTCTCTCTTTGACTCTCTCGCTCTAGTTTTCATTGATATCGTCACACTACAACAACGAGAAAAGACACTTTTCGCTTCCACTTTGTTCGTTTTGCTCTTCAAATACCACTTCAAATATACTTCAAAATCCTGTTAAGATCTTACTGTTAGACATAACAGCGGCATTTCTCAAGCTAAAGCACAAACAGAGTACACATTTGCTACGAAATAAAGTGTTCGAAGGAGAGCAAAACCGAATTTGCTTCGTTTTTTTCTGTTTATTCGAGACCCGACCGCATTGAAAATAAGTGTTGACTGTTATTTGCGACCTCTGGTTTTTATACTCGGAACAGGAAATAAAAAGAGTAGATTTGAAAATATGTACATAGGTAAAAAGGGTATAATGTGTTTGTGCAAATGTATGTTACAGGCAGAAGAAAGCATCTCCGACCTCATAAAGTACATATATTCACGATCGGCATCAATACCCGAATTGATCAAGCCATGTCCGTTTGTCTGTCCGTCCGCATGTATGAACGCGTCGAGCCTATTAGAGCTAGAGACTTGAAATTTTGAACTTAAGTCCCAGTGCCCCCGCAATACGAGTTTGTTTCCGATATACGATAACTTGCCCCGTTTCCAAGCAACCGATTAAAAACGATACTGAAATACTGTTTTTTGAGCAAATCTCTTGACATGTAGCTTCTAGATGCAGACACTAACTATACAATGCATAAACATGTCAAACAGCGGAATAATCGGATACCGATAAATCGTCAACGACTGAGCCCCATGGGTGCCCGCGGCCACAGTAAACAAAAATATTAGAATATAAAATATAAATATTTCATTTGGGTAATTTAAGTTTTTATTAAATATAAATAAATCAGATTTTTCTCAATATGACTGACTGGACGAAGAAATACATGATAGAGCATTTGAATGTGTGTGCCACAGGCGCAAAGGGCACACAATTGAAGAAAAAATCTCTGGCTCGCGACAAACGCCGCGATCTACTTGTGCGCACATCCACACATCACAAACATATGTATGTTTGTAGATCTCGGGGTTTTTCAGAAGCTATGCAGGGAGAAGGAGATGCACACAAGTGCGCAAATCAATAAGAGAGAGCGAGGCACACTCTGCACATGCATACACACATGTATGTTTTTGGGATGTAAGGAATTAAAAACTAACATACATACATATGTATATGTATTATGAAAAGGCATCAGCCGCAGCGACGTTGTGCGCTGAGCGAGATGCGGCTTCATACTGAACATTCGGCATTCCAGGCCGGCGTTCGGCTGCCACTCCCAGCAGTCTTACTTTGTCTGGGCACACTAAAATAGTCGCGGACAACCATGGGGCTCAGTCGTTGACGATTTATCGGTATCCGATTATTCCGCTGTTTGACATGTCTATGCATTGTAAAGTTACTGATACAGATCTAGTATTTTTCAATTTATAGTTAACTAGCGGGTATAACCCGGCCTTGCCCGTGGCAAGTATGTTATAAAATCTATGTTCTCATCCAAGAACTGGGCTGGGACGATCCGCTACCTGAGAGTCTTCTCAGTAAGTGGAATTTATTTCTGCAAGAATATTCGGCCCCCAGTGTGATTCGCATTCCTAGATGGGTCGAATTTCGCCCACAGGGGACTATTCAATATCACGGGTTTTGTGACGCTTCGCAGCGTGCATAAGGGGCCGCCACTGAGATACAAGATCGCATCTCAGTACATCTCCTAACAGTGAAAACGAGGGTCCCTCCGGTCAAGACGGTATCCTTGCCACTAGAGCTGTGCGGAGCAGCACTTCTGTCCGAGTTATCCGCTGCAGTCCTCAGCTACCTTCCGCTGGCGGCGACTGGTTCTATTGGACAGACTCCAATTGGCCATTCAAGACCGATATCTCCAATGTCGGCAGATCCTACTGATCTCTTAGCTCTGACTCCCGGTCATTTTCTAGTCGGGGGTCCTCTACTTTCCGCCACAGAGCCAGAGGTCAAGGAAAACGCCACGACCATCATCAACCGCTGGCAGCGCTTGAAGGCTTTGCAAAAACAGTTCTGTCTCCGTTCGAAACATGAGTATCTTTTAGAATACTGCCCAAATGCCTAGCTCACCAACATTCCGGGGATTCCTGTCGCCGCAAGGACAAGTGCCGCAAGTGCCAGGGCGACCATCACACCCTCGCGATCTTCGGAGCGATCCCAGACAATGCGCACCACCAAGGCCCAAGTGCGAAGCTCCGCGCCGCCTTCATCCGCTGGTTCCATCTCCCTGTCCACCTTGATGGAACACAAAAGGACGACCGTGCTCCCGAGAGCACTAATCCGATTTTGGAAACGGCAAGGCGACCCGCAACACTCGGACACTTTTAGACCCGTGCTGTCCGGTAAGTCTTATCGACGAATCTTTGGCAAAGGCCTCCGGTCTATCCGTCACCCGCGTCGGTACAGACAACGCTTGCTCGGCCATCATCCGTTCCAAGACCTCAGTCTTCCAACGAGAGCTCATCCTGTAGGTGCTGCCTACGCTTCAGTATCGGACTCCATCCAAACTCATCAGCGAGAAGCTAAATGAGCCATTTCAGAATGTCCGATTGCCGGACGATCGCTGGTTCCAGCCGGAGACCTCAAGTCTGGTGTTGGGCTCGGACATATATCTGGAGTTAATTCTCCAAGGCGTCCTGCCGAGCCATGGCGGCGCACCATTGGCCCAAAACACGGACTTCGGGTGGATACTGTCCGGCTCACCAGTAGAAACAAAGCCACTTACTTATCCCCTTTTTGTTGCAATACTGCAAGGCGGGCGGCATGTTCACACAAGAAGTGTATCTGGCAGTCGCCATCCAACCGCCAATGTAACTCCGGAACCAGAACATGAAATTTCTTATTCACCACACTCACACTAATACATTGTACATATATTTTGAAAATATACCGACCAGACGAAAAAATAACCTTCAAGTGAAAGAACGTGTTTAATTTCAACAAGAAAAAGACAATATTTCAGAGCACAAACGCTCCCACAATTATCAACAATTAAAACAAGGCAACCTGGAAGCCCTGCGGACGCCCTACTACAACACAATCTTACTGCC